>NW_028245113.1:0-65971 GCF_964263255.1 Lissotriton vulgaris
CTAGAAAGGAGGATTGGGACGCAATCTCGTCCTGTAAACAGAAACATGATGAAGATACTAGCGACTTTTATTCAAGATTCGAGAAATGTTTTATTATCAATAGTGGCCTCCAGCCAAGTAGCGAGTCGTACCCACATCTTTTTGTATCAAAGTTAGTCGAGAATTCCCTACCGTTAGTTAAAAATAGAGTGTATAAAGTCGAGAGTACATGGCAAGCAAATACGCCATCCCAGATGTTACAAATGTTACAATATCACCAGAACAGAATTAGGGAAGAACAAGATCAGGAACAGAAACGTATGAAAGACACGAAAATGAAAATGTTAGTAGCCCAGACGGTCCCATCCGACAATCACAGGAAAGGTACGACCCAGACAAGTCACGCTGCAGCTCCTGTTAAAGGGACATGCAATTATTGCAAGCAGCCAGGTCACTACGTACACGAATGTGCAGTTCTGAAACATAACATAGCGACAGGTAAAACTAAAGAGAGACCGCATCCGCCTAGACAAGACCATAACCAGCATCAGTCTACACAGAATACACAGCCCATGCATGCATCTGCACAGACAGCACAGACCGTAGCAGTACCACAGCCACAGCCCATTGCTGCAACTCAGCAAGTCTCACAACAGATGTACCAGTATGCCCAGTCTGCTTACCCCGAATATTCCAGATATACATGAAACAGCCTAGAGAGGGAAGGTGGCTTGCCTCTTATCGAGATTCCTGTAGATCAAGAAGGTCCTTATGTACACAGTCAAGTATTGGGGAAAGATAGAAAGTTTTTAATTGACACAGGGGCAAGTCGCACTACAATAAGTCATGACGAAGTTCCAGGGGCACCCCTCTCAGGCTCACAAAATGTTTCCCTTGGTTTTTCAGGACAACCTATTGTAAATGAAGTATCAGAACCAGTTCCCCTGGCTGTGGGTCCATTATCACGCGTTACAGACCTGTTACTAACAAAATCATGTCCGGAAAATCTGTTAGGAATTAAAACACTGAAAGCTCTAGGAGCGATAATATGCTGCTCCCCGGAGGGGGTTAGACTCTTTCTGCGGGATTTCAAGGGTCATTACGTCCTTCGTGAGTTTGACGTCAGATTGAAAAAGGTACCTGATTACTTGTGGGCAAAAGGCCCAACTGATGTAGGATGTATGCACATTACACCATACCGCGTTACCCTCAAGGCAGGTGTTGTATTACCCAGAATCAGACAATACAAGTTACCACCCGATGCTGTAGCGGCTTTACTGAAAATCATTGAAGAGCTCATTGCCCAAGGAGTGGTCGTCGAGACCGACTCCAATATCTGTAATTCACCCATAATTCCGATTCTTAAACGTACTGATCCCAATGCACCGCCAGTATATCGGCTGGTGATTGATCTTCGAGAATTGAATAAATGCATTATCCCACAGTATCCTGTGGTCCCCGATATATCATCTCTATTGACTGCTATTGATTCAGAAGCAACGTTCTTTACTGTAATTGATCTCAAGAACGCCTTCTTCAGCGTGCCTATTGATCCAGAGAGCCAATATCTCTTCGGATTCTGTTTAAATGGACGCAGTTTCAAATTTTCGCGCGCACCTCAAGGATTCACAGAAAGCCCCAGCATCTATAGTCAAGCACTGAAAAGACAACTAGATTGTATTCAAATGCCAGTTAACACCGCTTTACTACAATACGTCGATGATCTGCTGATCACCGCACGAAGTGAGCCCGAATGTGAAAAAGTATCACTGACAGTTTTACATTTCCTGGCCGACAAGGGACACAAGGTGTCTCCTTCGAAGCTACAATTCTGTGTTCAGCAAGTTGTGTACTTGGGTCACTTACTGTCCAAAGTGGGGAGACAGCTCACTCCCGATCGCATTCAGTTAATTGTGAACATGCCGCAACCCAAGACACAAAAGGAAGTGCGGGCCTTCATAGGCCTCACCTCGTACTGCAGACAATGGATTCCCCAGTACGCATTTCTAGCTAAACCACTCATCCAGTTAACGACACAGGAGGCAGCGACTTCGACTGTCCTCCCTTGGACTCAGGAACACACACAAGCTTTTGAAGAATTAAAGAAAGTTTTATGCCAAGCACCAGTTTTAGCGACACCATGTTACAGCAAACCGTTTACACTTTTTGTTACAGAACGTGATGGCACAGCATTGTCTGTCCTCACTCAAGACCAAGCAGGTTCACATAAGCCTTGTGCTTATTTTTCTAGTACATTGGATTCAGTAGCTCAAGCACTCCCTGCGTGCTTAAAGTCAGTAGCAGCAACAGCGTTAGCAATAAGACAAAGTGATTCAATTGTTTTAGGTCATCAGTTAACAGTTCAAGTACCACATTCTGTAGAGGTTTTGTTAAACAGAACCCAGACTCAACACTTAACTATAGCACGACTGACAGGTTATGAATTAACACTATTCCAGCCACACATAGAAATCAGACGTTGCAGCATCCTGAACCCAGCAACACTGTTACCTACAGTTATGACAGATCCAGCTCCGCATGATTGTATAGAAATAATTAATGCAGTAACTAAGCCTAGACGAGACTTAACAGATGTCCCATTGACAAATCCAGACCTGACACTTTATGTGGATGGTTCATGCATGAGAACAAGTACAGGAGAATTAGTGGCCGCGTACGCCGTGACCACTGAAACTGAAATTAAAGAAACACATCGTATTGACACACTATCTGCTCAAGCAGCAGAGCTCATCGCTCTGACTCGAGCTTGTATTCTAGCCAAGAACAGAAATGTTAACATATACACAGATTCCCGCTATGCCTTCGGAGTTGTGCACGACTTCGGAGTCCTCTGGCAAGAACGAGGTTTTTTGACTTCCCACGGGGCCAAGATCCAACATGGCCCCCTCATTCAAGCACTGTTAGAAGCAATACATTTGCCCTCGGGCATATCAGTCATGAAGTGTAAGGCACATACTAAGGTCACAGATTCTGTTTCCCAGGGTAACGACCTGGCAGACCAGACAGCAAAGCATACAGCACTGACTCACACCCAGACTACTGATGTGACAAAGACAATAGTCCAGACCCAGTGTATGGCAGTTAGAGATCCCGCCCTAGATGTAATTGATATCCAGACACATGCTACCCCAGAGGAGATAAAGAAATGGACTGAACTAGGAGGGATTCAGACAGATCAAGGTTGGGTGACGAAGGGAAAATCTATATGGTTTCTCCCCGACTCAATGGTTCAAGTCATGATAAATACAGCACATAGTCCTGCCCATCTTGGAGAGAAAGCCATGTTAGACAGTTTACAGAATCTCTGGTACAACAAACACTTACGAGCAGCAGCAAAACAGAAAGTGCGTACTTGCATGATCTGTTGTCAGTTCAATCCAGGTAAAAGTGTCCCTGTTGAGCAAGGTGGATTCCATCCTCCCGATCACCCTTTTGAAGTCCTCCAGATGGATTATATCCAGATGAATAGCTGTAGAGGATTTAAGTATGTCCTTGTAATTGTTTGTGCTCTGTCCCGCTGGACCGAAGCATACCCAGTCCCAGACTACACTGCTCCGACCACTGCCAGACAGTTGGTTCGTGAATTCTTCCCACGGTACGGTTTGCCCCGTGTCGTGTATTCAGATAACGGACAGCCGTTCTCGTCCGAGCTGATGAAACAAGTTTCCCTCTTGCTAGGATATCAGTGGAGGTTCCACTGTGTCCGACATCCCGAAGCAGCTGGCCTTGTAGAAAGGCATAATCAGACACTAAAAATCCGTCTTGCAAAGATCTGTCAGGAAAAAGGGGTCGACTGGATAGTCGCCCTGCCCGTGGCACTATTCTACATGAGAATGGTCGCCCATTCAAGATCAGGGCTATCCCCGTACGAAGTGGTCTTTGGCAGACCACCGAATATGTGGGGGACGCCCGTTCCGAAAAAGATCACTGATATTGATTGTAACATGTTGACAGATTACCTTGCCTCCTTGATGTCTGCACTCCAATCATGTCGTTCACAGGTTGCCGCAGCCTTCCCTGACAACACCGATGTGAAGGCGCATGAGGTCCGTCCAGGGGACCTGGTACTCGTCAGGAACTTCGACCGGAAAAGTCCGCTGGAGCCCCGCTGGAAGTCTCCAAAGACCGTTCTGCTTACCACGAGGACCGCCGTGAAAATCGAGGGGAGAAAGGGGTGGGTCCACACGAGTCACATCAAGCTATGCAATGAACTAAAAAACGGACTGAAACAGGACTCTGACTCGTCCACCCCCACCAAAGACTGTGTTGAAGCACAAGACGTTACTGTGCCTAAAAGAGAAAAGACTCCTCAAGAACTTTTCCGTATGAAGCTTCGATCTAGCAAGTCAGACAGTTTAATTGTTTAAGTCCTCCCCTAGGTGAATCGGTTAAATAGTTTCTGACATGTATCCCCTAGATCGAGTTAGAGAGAGAGAGGAAAAGAGAAGATCATATTGCAAATCACTTCGTAGTCACTGCATAGTGACACTAATAATCATGTTTATTCTGAGTATTCTAATTATTATTGCCAGCATTCTGCTTCCTATGTACTGGCCTATTTTCAGGCGTGAACAATCTGCTTACAATGTTTCTGCTGAACACACTTTTAGTGAACTTCCCGCACATGAACTCTCTTGCAGACTTGCGCTGCGCAACAATACATTCATTAGTATGTTACACCATTCCCATCAGACAAATAATGCTACAGACTGTTGGATATGTGGCCGACTCCCTCCCTACCAGAATTACAAGGGAGCTCTGCCCCTCTTTCCGTACCCATTCACTCACAACGGCTCTTGTGGAGCATGGTTTAAAATAATTAATTCTTTAGATCCTGATATTGCTGTTTTCGATGGGGGTTGGGTTTGGGGAAACTTGAACTTAGTCCTGCTCAACGTCTGTTATCCTGATAAAGAGGGACTTCCCACTCGAATAGGAACTGATCTAGAAAATGAAGTATATGGATTAGGTAATTACACAATTAGCCTTATGATCCTCACTGTTGAATCTGAAACTGCTCCAGTTCTGCCCCATATGTTAGTATTACCAGTCACAGGTGAATTATGTGTTAGCAAGAAAGGTTCAGTACACGTAGGTCATAGTAAATGCACTACTGTGGTCAAGTTCAGTGACCATGGTAAATCGTCTTTTAAAGCTACCAGTCATTCCTACTTTGTTTGTGGTCATACCGCATACATACGTTTGCCTCCAGATTGGGATGGTACCTGTTATATTGCATTCCTTCTGCCACCTGTTTTTCTAGCTCCCCCTGATTACCATAGAAACACGAATCTAGCACCGAATAGACCCAAAAGAGATACCCCCCTTGTCGACTACACAGAAACGGCATGGGAACAGTACACTGATTTCAATAAAGGATTCTTTTTCTTCCTAGGTCCTGTCCAAAACAGTAAATTAATACGCAGATTAACAAGAACACTCGAAGCGGTAGTGAACGAAACTGCCTCCGCTCTAGGTAACTTAACAGAGGAGCAGTCTGCTATACGGACTGTTGTCCTTCAAAATCGTCTTGTGATTGACGTTATCTTGGCAGATAGAGGTGGAGCTTGTAAGGTCATCGGGTCAAGCTGCTGTGTTTTCATTCCACAAAATGCACCATCTGTCTATCAAGCTATCACCCGTTTACATAAAATTGCAAATCAGATACATCAGAATCCAGGCACCTGGACTTGGTCCGGTTGGTTCTGGACTACGTTAACAGCTTGGGGATGGAAGATCTTATCCTTCCTAGGCATTGGTCTTGTTATAGTATTCAGTTGTTGCCTATGCCTGCAGTGTGGGCCAGCGATATGTGGACTGTGTGCCACATCCTGCATTGAGCATTCCAGTTGCCTCTCAAACAGTCAAAGAAAGAAAGACGAACATATAATGTTACAAGAACAAACCGATCGATTTATGAGGATCGATATATCATGAAGGGTCCGTAGGGAACAAGGAGGGAATGAGGTAATATAAATTTTATGGTCATGATTGTGTTCCCTAGCGAGTACCCCACCGACTCCATGTACGAGTTAAAAGTGCATGTAACTTCCCTCCTGTACCAGCTATGAAGACGCAAATACATTTGCGTCCAACGTTAACTTGTCCTCTTTCAGACCCACCATGAATGGGTTTGATGGTCCGTTCCTAAGTATGCTATGCCAACGTCTTTTCGAAGTGTACTCCTACGTTTTTCAGCCTGGCTGAAAGTAGGCCCTGAATCTCTGCCATCGAGCCTCTTCTCTGGCTTCTGACTGCGAGGGCCTCTGCCCAAGCAGCCCCCGTACCCGTGAACTCTGACTTACTTCTAGCGCGGCCCTCCGTGCTCAGCTCAGCCTGCTGCCTGCCAAGATTGACTATAACCTTCGAGTTATCTGTTTTCCTCCCCGAAGATACATTCCAGCCTGCTAGCTTCAGTAAACATCCTTCCTCAGCTACAGGGCTAAAGGGCCGACCTGTCTTTATGCAAGTAATTCATAGCCTCTGTTGCCATGCTTCCATGGAAGGCCCCATGCCCCCACGCTTCTCATGTAGACACTCAGGCGCTTATACACGCACTCACAGCAAGTATAGAATAGCTTCTGCTCTAGAGACCTTTCTGCCCAGATAGCTTAGTTCCTAAACATCAGATACCAGATATGATAGAAGCACAAGTTGATCTGACATGCCAGACTTCTGTCTCTTTCCGTCAGTGTAAATGTCAAGTCCCCTGCACCCCGTCTATCACACGTCATGCAGCTGCGCGCGCATCCAAGCTTCCGATTTCTGCTGACATTGCAACATTCTGTTAGCACCACCCCTTGGTGCCACCCACTTGCGTCACCTATCAGTGACGTTTCTAGCACACACGCCTAGTTTACGCCTCTTGATGATGTATTAGCACCACGTGTATACTGTTATCTTGTCTTCTCTCAGCTGTTACGCCTCTTACATTGAACATTATGATGTAAATCAAGTATATAAGCTATGTATTGTCAATAAACGTGAGCGCGCTCATCTATCCCTTCTGACATCCTGTGTGGTGGTCAGAACATGATATCCTGATTCCTTTATGAGGAATAAAACCCTTAGAAACTCTTGCACCACGGACTCTGTTTTCCTTCATTCCGATTGAGTTATTATTGATTAAGTACTTACCTGCATAGAAATTAAGAGAGTAAATTAATTATTTACATCACTACTCACTACTCTACTCACTACTCTACTCACTACTCTACTCACTACTCTACTCACTACTCTACTCACTACTCACTACTCTGCACTCACTACTCACTACTCTACTCACTACTCACTACTCTACTCACTACTCTGCACTCACTACTCTACTCACTACTCTGCACTCACTACTCTACTCACTACTCTACTCACTACTCTACTCACTACTCTACTCACTACTCTTCTCACTACTCTACTCTCTACTCTACTCTCTACTCACTACTCTACTCACTACTCACTACTCTACTCACTACTCTGCTCTCACTACTCACTACTCTGCTCTCACTACTCTGCACTCACTACTCTGCACTCACTACTCTGCTCACTACTCACTACTCTACTCACTACTCACTACTCTAATCACTACTTTCTACTCACTACTCTACTCACTACTCACTACTCTACTCACTACTCACTACTCTGCACTCACTACTTTACTCACCTCACTACTCTACTCACTACTCTACTCACTACTCTACTCACTACTCTGCACTCACTACTCTGCACTCACTACTCTACTCACTACTCTACTCACTACTCTACTCACTACTCTGCACTCACTACTCTGCACTCACTACTCTGCACTCACTACTCTGCACTCACTACTCTGCACTCACTACTCTGCACTCACTACTCTACTCACTACTCTACTCACTACTCTACTCACTACTCTACTCACTACTCACTACTCTGCACTCACTACTCACTATTCTGCTCACTACTCACTACTCTCCACTCACTACTCTACTCACCTCACTACTTTCTACTCACTACTCTACTCACTACTCACTACTCACTACTCTACTCACTACTCTACTCACTACTCTACTCTACTCACTACTCTACTCACTACTCACTACTCTGCACTCACTACTCTGCACTCACTACTCTACTCACTACTCACTACTCTACTCACTACTCACTACTCTACTCACTACTCACTACTCTGCACTCACTACTTTACTCACTACTCTACTCACCTCACTACTCTACTCACTACTCTACTCACTACTTTACTCACTACTCTACTCACTACTCACTACTCTGCACTCACTACTCACCTCACTACTCACCTCACTACTCACCTCACTACTCACCTCACTACTCACCTCACTACTCTACTCACTACTCTACTCACTACTCACCTCACTACTCACTACTCTACTCACTATTCACTACTCTGCACTCACTACTCACTATTTTGCTCACTACTCACTACTCTACTCACTACTCTACTCACTACTCTACTCACTACTCTACTCACTACTCACTACTCTGCACTCACTACTCACTACTCTGCACTCACTACTCACTACTCTACTCACTACTCTACTCACTACTCTGCACTCACTACTCACTACTCTACTCACTACTCTACTCACTACTCTGCACTCACTACTCACTACTCTACTCACTACTCTACTCTCTACTCTACTCACTACTCACTACTCTACTCACTACTCACTACTCTGCACTCACTACTTACTACTCTGCACTCACTACTCTGCTCACTACTCACTACTCTACTCACTACTCTACTCACTACTCTACTCACTACTCTACTCACTACTCACTACTCTGCACTCACTACTCACTACTCTACTCACTACTCACTACTCTACTCACTACTCTACTCACTACTCTGCACTCACTACTCTACTCACTACTCTACTCACTACTCTGCACTCACTACTCTACTCACTACTCTACTCACTACTCTACTCACTACTCTACTCACTACTCTTCTCACTACTCTACTCTCTACTCTACTCTCTACTCACTACTCTACTCACTACTCACTACTCTACTCACTACTCACTACTCTGCTCTCACTACTCACTACTCTGCTCTCACTACTCTGCACTCACTACTCTGCACTCACTACTCTGCTCACTACTCACTACTCTACTCACTACTCTGCACTCACTACTCACTACTCACCTCACTACTCTACTCACTACTCTACTCACTACTCTACTCACTACTCTACTCACTACTCTGCACTCACTACTCTGCACTCACTACTCTACTCACTACTCTACTCACTACTCTACTCACTACTCTACTCACTACTCTGCACTCACTACTCTGCACTCACTACTCTGCACTCACTACTGTGCACTCACTACTCTGCACTCACTACTCTACTCACTACTCTACTCACTACTCTACTCACTACTCACCTCACTACTCACCTCACTACTCACTACTCTACTCACTACTCTGCACTCACTACTCACTATTCTGCTCACTACTCACTACTCTCCACTCACTACTCTACTCACCTCACTACTTTCTACTCACTACTCTACTCACTACTCTACTCACTACTCTACTCACTACTCTACTCACTACTCACTACTCTACTCACTACTCACTACTCTGCACTCACTACTCTGCACTCACTACTCTGCACTCACTACTCTACTCACTACTCACTACTCTGCACTCACTACTTTACTCACTACTCTACTCACCTCACTACTCTACTCACTACTCTACTCACTACTTTACTCACTACTCTACTCACTACTCACTACTCACCACTCACCTCACTACTCACCTCACTACTCTACTCACTACTCTACTCACTACTCACCTCACTACTCACTACTCTACTCACTATTCACTACTCTGCACTCACTACTCACTATTTTGCTCACTACTCACTACTCTACTCACTACTCACTACTCTACTCACTACTCTACTCACTACTCTACTCACTACTCACTACTCTGCACTCACTACTCACTACTCTGCACTCACTACTCACTACTCTACTCACTACTCTACTCACTACTCTGCACTCACTACTCACTACTCTACTCACTACTCTACTCACTACTCTGCACTCACTACTCACTACTCTACTCACTACTCTACTCTCTACTCTACTCACTACTCACTACTCTACTCACTACTCACTACTCTGCACTCACTACTTACTACTCTGCACTCACTACTCTGCTCACTACTCACTATTCTGCTCACTACTCACTACTCTACTCACTACTCTACTCACTACTCACTACTCTACTCACTACTCTACTCACTACTCTACTCACTACTCTGCTCTCACTACTCTGCACTCACTACTCTGCTCACTACTCACTACTCTACTCACTACTCACTACTCTCCACTCACCACTCTACTAACTACTCACTACTCTACTCACTACTTTCTACTCACTACTCTACTCACTACTCTGCACTCACTACTTTACTCACTACTCTACTCGCCTCACTACTCTACTCACTTCTCTACTCACTACTCTGCACTCACTACTTTACTCTCTACTCTACTCTACTCACTACTCTACTCACTACTCTACTCACTACTCTACTCACTACTCTACTCACTACTCACTACTCTACTCACTACTCTGCACTCACTACTCTACTCACTACTCTACTCACTACTCTGCACTCACTACTCTACTCACTACTCTACTCACTACTCACTATTCTACTCACTACTCACTACTCTGCACTCACTACTCACTACTCTGCACTCACTACTCTACTCACTACTCACTACTCTACTCACTACTCTGCACTCACTACTCACTACTCTACTCACTACTCTACTCACTACTCTACTCACTACTCTGCACTCACTACTCTACTCACTACTCTGCACTCACTACTCTACTCACTACTCTACTCACTACTCTACTCACTACTCTACTCTCTACTCTACTCACTACTCACTACTCTACTCACTACTCACTACTCTGCACTTACTACTCTGCACTCACTACTCTGCTCACTACTCACTACTCTCCACTCACTACTCTACTCACTACTCACTACTCTAATCACTACTTTCTACTCACTACTCTACTCACTACTCACTACTCTACTCACTACTCACTACTCTGCACTCACTACTTTACTCACCTCACTACTCTACTCACTACTCTACTCACTACTCTACTCACTACTCTACTCACTACTCTACTCACTACTCTGCACTCACTACTCTGCACTCACTACTCTACTCACTACTCTACTCACTACTCTACTCACTACTCTACTCACTACTCTGCACTCACTACTCTGCACTCACTACTCTGCACTCACTACTCTGCACTCACTACTCTACTCACTAATCTACTCACTACTCTACTCACTACTCTACTCACTACTCTACTCACTACTCACCTCACTACTCACTACTCTACTCACTACTCACTACTCTGCACTCACTACTCACTATTCTGCTCACTACTCACTACTCTCCACTCACTACTCTACTCACCTCACTACTTTCTACTCACTACTCTACTCACTACTCACTACTCTACTCACTACTCTACTCACTACTCTACTCACTACTCACTACTCTACTCACTACTCACTACTCTGCACTCACTACTCACCTCACTACTCACTACTCTACTCACTATTCACTACTCTGCACTCACTACTCACTATTTTGCTCACTACTCACTACTCTACTCACTACTCTACTCACTACTCTACTCACTACTCTACTCACTACTCACTACTCTGCACTCACTACTCACTACTCTGCACTCACTACTCACTACTCTACTCACTACTCTACTCACTACTCTGCACTCACTACTCACTACTCTACTCACTACTCTACTCACTACTCTGCACTCACTACTCACTACTCTACTCACTACTCTACTCTCTACTCTACTCACTACTCACTACTCTACTCACTACTCACTACTCTGCACTCACTACTTACTACTCTGCACTCACTACTCTGCTCACTACTCACTATTCTGCTCACTACTCACTACTCTACTCACTACTCTACTCACTACTCTACTCACTACTCTACTCACTACTCTACTCACTACTCTACTCACTACTCACTACTCTGCACTCACTACTCACTACTCTACTCACTACTCACTACTCTACTCACTACTCTACTCACTACTCTGCACTCACTACTCTACTCACTACTCTACTCACTACTCTGCACTCACTACTCTACTCACTACTCTACTCACTACTCTACTCACTACCCTACTCACTACTCTTCTCACTACTCTACTCTCTACTCTACTCTCTACTCACTACTCTACTCACTACTCACTACTCTACTCACTACTCTGCTCTCACTACTCACTACTCTGCTCTCACTACTCTGCACTCACTACTCTGCACTCACTACTCTGCTCACTACTCACTACTCTACTCACTACTCTGCACTCACTACTCTGCACTCACTACTCACTACTCACCTCACTACTCTACTCACTACTCTACTCACTACTCTACTCACTACTCTACTCACTACTCTGCACTCACTACTCTGCACTCACTACTCTACTCACTACTCTACTCACTACTCTACTCACTACTCTACTCACTACTCTACTCACTACTCTTCTCACTACTCTACTCACTACTCTGCACTCACTACTCTGCACTCACTACTCTACTCACTACTCTACTCACTACTCTACTCACTACTCACCTCACTACTCACCTCACTACTCACTACTCTACTCACTACTCACTACTCTGCACTCACTACTCACTATTCTGCTCACTACTCACTACTCTCCACTCACTACTCTACTCACCTCACTACTTTCTACTCACTACTCTACTCACTACTCTACTCACTACTCTACTCACTACTCTACTCACTACTCTACTCACTACTCACTACTCTACTCACTACTCACTACTCTGCACTCACTACTCTGCACTCACTACTCTACTCACTACTCACTACTCTACTCACTACTCTACTCACTACTCACTACTCTGCACTCACTACTTTACTCACTACTCTACTCACCTCACTACTCTACTCACTACTCTACTCACTACTTTACTCACTACTCTACTCACTACTCACTACTCACCTCACTACTCACCTCACTACTCACCTCACTACTCACCTCACTACTCTACTCACTACTCTACTCACTACTCACCTCACTACTCACTACTCTACTCACTATTCACTACTCTGGAGTTCTGGACTTTTTGGTTCCGTCCAGAGGTGTCAGGGTACAACACCCAAAGACCCCGGAGTCCCACCTGCCTTGGTGCACAAATGAACAGAAACACGGGCTTCTCGATGGTGGCGTCAAAGACCAAAGGTTTATTACTGCAGGGACACAGAAGTCACAGAATCTACACACGGGCAGAATTCAGGAGACTGTTCGATTTGTACAAAGTGGGTTGCTCCTTATAAACTAAAAATTGTGCTCTAGGCAAATATTTCACATGTCGGTACATTCCCAAACCTTTTGTGTCTCTAAACAATAAATATTTGGCGTTACACAGGAACTGTCGATAATATCTGATACCAAACATCACGAAGAGGGGTTCCCACCAGTCCATCACAATCCCTTGTCAATATTGCATTCAAGAGCCGGACCGCCTCATCATAAAGTTCGTTACCTCCCCCTAATAAAGGCCCAGAAGGAAAGGAGCAGAGCCAGGTGCAGAAGATAGAAAAGCGGGATAAGAGATGTTTGTAGGTTGTAAATGGGCAAGGCTACCGGCTTCGGCCACCTAATCATGATCAGGTACAATGGACAGGAAAACCAGTTCAGGTGGGCTGGCCTCGGGCAGAGGAGGCAGCCTTTGTCGAGTCATGCAGCTTCAGCGTGATCTGGTTTAAGGTGTACGTGTCATGTAAGAGGTGAATCTCCGGTTAGGGCTACGTGTCCTTAATCAAAGTGGAGTGAAATGAAGTGATCAGAGGCTATTGCATATGTGAGGGCAAGGAAACACAAAATGGCGGCCATAATCTAAGATGGATGCCGTGTGTATATCAGAAATGTGTCAGTGGAAGGAGTGCTCTTGCTCGTAGCGTAGCGAAAACACTAGGATATACTAGATGGATCATTTGCGGTTCGCTGATACTAATTTTATGTATTTCCGACAAACTTGAAAACACGGGTTCAAGTCGTCACGGAACCTCAGACCCTCCTTTTGCCCTTACATAGGCAATTACTCAATCTGTGTCTGAATCTAGTTCTATGTTCATCAGGTCAGTGACATGTTGTTGTATCATCATCCTTTCTCGTGTCTTTTCTCCAAACGCAGGTGGTTTCCTAAAACAAGTTGCAGCAAAAAGACTACACAGAGCAGGACCACACTGGATAATCAGACAACATGAGAATAGGAATACTAAGATGACACCAATGACCATTAGAACCTTCCATCCCCACGCTGAGATCAGAGTCCAAACCCACTCCATGAAGGACCAGTTTCCCTTGTCTACATGTATGGAGTCCGAAATCTTGTGCAACTTAGAGATCGCCTCGTAAACTGTTGGTGCATTATTAGGAATAAAGACACAGCAGCTCGATTGGATCATTCTGCATACCCCACCTCGATCTGCAAGTATAACATCTAGAACCATACGGTTCTGCAATGTCATGAGTCTATCCGCCTGAAGCTCAGCTGTCAGATTGCTAAGGGCACCAGCAGTTTCGGTAATAGTAGATTCAACTACCCGTGTTAGCTGACGTATGTTTCTACTATTGGCCATTGGCCCCCAGAACGGAAGGAAGCCTTTGAAGAAGTCTCCAGCTTCCTGACCAGCGGTATCTTCCTTACTGAAAACACCTCTAGCTACTCTTGTTCTGTGGTAATCCGGTGAAGCAGTGTATGTCGGAGGCAACAATCGAGCAATATAACATGAACCTGAAAAGTCAGCAGGCAACCATGTATAAGCTCTGTCTCGACAGATGAAGTAGGTACCCCTAGCAGTAAGGAAGGCAGGGGAAGAGTTAGCCGGAAACACATAAGTTTCTACGCACTCACTCCTCCCTAGCTGAGCTCTCGGATTTCTCCCATTACCTTGCAAACAGACCTGACCTCGGTGAGGTACGACCCAGATTGGAGTTGAGCTTTTACGCTTGCTTTCTCCTAAACTAAGGCGATACTCTGAAGTATTCCAACTTAAATATACTCGCAATTCGTCTCTAGGGTAAGATGGAGTATTATTGACGTCCTTGATCATGTCAATAATTCCCTGGACTAAAGCTTTGTTGGCAGAGTTATATTTAGTGGAGCGTGGTGGACGTGGAGGATAGGTTTCAAGGGCATAAGCAAAGATGGTTTGGAAGGCCTGAAATGATCCATTATAGCTGTAAGGTAAAACCAAATAGGGAATACCTTTATCCATAGTGTGAGGTATCAAGCCACACACCCAGCAGTCTGTAGTGTTAACTACCAGTTGGTGTTGGTGCAAGAGCTGTACAAAAGTATTATTAATGAATTCTGAGCGTCGAGCTTGCTCATGTTCAGGAAACGAGTGAAAAGAGTGTATAGAAGAAACAGTAGAAATAGCTGGGTCAAGGGGAGGCACTGTAGAAACTGGCACAAAAATCAAATTTATGCTAAAGACAGTTCCACCCACCAATGTTGCTAAAACAATCAAAAATGTAATGGCACATTGCATCAGGAAACATTTGCTGTGAAGAATTCTATTTAGTCTGTTTCTGCGAACATAAATCACATTTTCTCGTTGCAGCGCAGGAAGTTCCATCTTCTACAATCCGCTCGCGACCACTGATGATGTGTACGTAGATGAAAATGCCTCTGTCAGCCCTGGGAGTTCCCAGTACTAACAGAAAGATCGACCTTGTGTCAGACCCCTGCAAATTCAAACTAGGCACACAGCCACGACCCTACGGCTACCCAGACGGCAAGGCAATTTAAAAAACAATAAACAATAGCAAACTTCCTGGCTGAAAAGCAAAAAGTCCAATGTATATAAATATCAAAATCACAATATGCAGTTGCCTGCTTTATTAGTTCGTTTTATGGCTTCTAAGGTTGTATCTTTTCTTTGCTGGTACTGTTTGATCGGAAAATAGTGTATCACTAGCAGCTGTTGCAGAGTTTACGTTCGCAGATGGCAAAGTTTCTTTTGATGCTGGAGACAAATGTTCAATGTTCAAAGTAGTCTTTTCAGGAGGAGAGTCAAGTTTCAAAGTGTCAGTAATTAAATCGGCATCACTGAAAGGGACAAATCTCGGAGTTATTTCAGATTCGGAGGCACCAATTCCCTTCTTCACCCAGTCGTCGTAGGGCAGCGGCAGTGGAACACGCTTTACGTGGGAAGCGTGGATCCAGTTCTTCCGGCCAGCAACACGTACAGCTGTCCTCGTTGCCAGCAGGATCTGGAAGGGGCCGATGTAGCGAGGCTGAAGATTCTTTGTCCTCGCGAAGTTCCGGACCACTATGAAGTCACCCGGTTTCAGTTGATGCCCTGGACTCTCCGGAGGCTTTGGCAAAGCATCAAAAACCTGTTGATGAATAAGACTTAATTTAGCAGTCAAGTCGTAAAGGTAGTCTATCAACATAGGATATTCAATGGAGCGGAATTGTTTAGGCCTTGGCACACCCCAGACATTTGCCGGGCGGCCAAATACAATCTCATATGGAGAAAGCCCTATTCTAGAATGCACTGTTGCTCTCGTTGATAACAAGGCCAAAGGAAGTGCGTCTGGCCAAGCCAAACCTGTGGATGCTTGTATTTTGGCTATTTTAAGCTTGAGGGTGCCATTATAACCCTCCACTAGACCAGCTGACTGGGGATGGTTCGCACTATGAAATTTTTGTTTCAATCCTAGACCAGCACACACACTCTGCATAACTTTCCCTATAAACTCACTTCCGTTATCTGACCATACAATCCGTGGCATTCCATACCTAGGAAAAAATTCTTTGAGAAGAATTTTGGCAGTTGATAAAGCAGTGTTGTCCTTTAGTGGGTATGCTTCTATCCACCTGGAAAAAGCACAAACTACCACCAGGACGTATTTTAAATTGTTGCAGCGTTCCATGTGAATGAAGTCTAACTGTATTACTTCAAAGGGACAGGAAGGAGGAGCAAAATGACCAGCTGGAGTTGGAGTTCCCTTGCCAGGATTATGCATCAAGCACACCATACAATTTTTCACCACTCTCTCTGCACACTTACTGATTCCCTCATTCTTCCAAACCGGAGCTAACATCTTACATATCCCTTTAGAACTTATGTGCGCCACTCCATGCGCCATCGTTACTACTGCAAGCACATACGCATCAGGCAACATCCAACGCTGCTGTTCTGTCAAATCGATCCAACATCCATTCGAGTCCAATTTGCCCGTACTTTCTCTCCATACGCGTTTCTCTTCCTCAGTCGCTTCTTTCTGAATCTCTTTCACACTTTCCATTGTGTCTTCACACATTCCAGACTCAGCAATCCATCTTGCAGACGTAGCAACATACATTCTACTCATCATGTCTCTAGCTGTCTGTTTAGCGGTTTCATCAGCAAAGGCATTTCCCCGACCAACATCATCCGTGATTGCTTTATGAGCACTGCACTTCACAATTGCAACTTCAGTCGGTAAGGTTAGAGATTCTAACAAGTCGTTAACTAGCTGACCATGTTGAATCTTAGTCCCATGGGACGTAATGAAACCCCTTTCTCTCCACAACCGGCCAAAACTATGGGCCACGCCAAATGCATACTGACTATCTGTGAACACATTCACTCTCTTTCCCTCAGCTAAAACACACGCTCTCGTAAGAGCTATTAACTCTGCAGCTTGGGCAGAATTCTGACTCACTCTTGCAGTCTCCACAATCGTCTTCAAAGTCGTTACCGCGTAGGCAGCAGTCACATCACCATTCTCCAATTTAAAACATGACCCGTCCACATACAGCGTACCATCCGGGTCGGATAGGGGAGTATCCCTCAAGTCGATACGACCTTTTGTCTCTTCCTCCGTTTTGAAATAACAGTCATGTGGCTCAGAATCACTCGACTCTTGATCAGTTGGCAACAATGTTGCTGGGTTCAATACATTGCATCTTTTGATCTGAATATGACTCGCTAATAACGTCAGCTCGTAACCAGATAATCTCGCACTAGTAAGGTGTTGTGTCTTCGTTCGGTTCATGAGTGTGTCCACTGCATGAGGAACCATGACCACTAGCATATTGTTCATCACCAAACCAGCAGATTGTCGAATGGAAGCTGCAGCTGCCGCTGTAGCCCTCAAACAACTAGGCAATGCTCTAGCTACCGGATCTAATGTTGATGAGAAATACGCACAAGGGCGTTGTTTATCACCAAACTTCTGTGTCAGGACACTCAACGCGCAACCTTCTCTTTCGTGAACGTAGAGCGTGAATGGCTTACTGTAATCAGGTGTGCCCAATACAGGAGCTGAACACAAAGCTTTTCGTAATTCAGTAAAACTCTCTTGACATTCATCAGACCATGGCACCGGACTCGGAACATTTTTCCCAGTCAAAGCTACCAATGGCTTTGCTAAAAGTGAAAAATTTGGGATCCATTGCCTACAGTAAGAGGTAATACCTAGAAAGGCACGTACTTCCCTCTGTGTGCGTGGAACACTCATCTGCGTAATTGCTTTTATTCTTTCTGGGGTCAACTTCCTTCCCTCTTTTGATAAGAGGTGACCTAGGTAGGTTACTTCTTGGCAGCAGTATTGCATTTTGGAAGGTGACACCTTATGATTCAAATTAGACAAATGATGCAATAGTGAAATTGTAGCTGCTTTGCAAGTTTCCTTGTCATCGGCAGCCACCAAAAGATCGTCTACGTACTGTACTAGGGCAGAGCCTGGAGGAAGGACAAAAGAATCTAACTGACTTTTTAAAGCTTGACTGTAAATGGATGGACTTTCACAGTAGCCTTGTGGAGCGCGTTTAAATCTGAAACTGCGACCTCCTAAACAGAAGCCGAAAATATCCCTACTTTCTTCAGCTATCGGAATGCTGAAAAATGCATTCTTGAGGTCTATAACTGAAAACCACGTAGCTGTGGCAGGAATCAATGTTAACAAGGCAGTAATGTCTGGCACTACAGGAAACTGTGGAATTACAATCTTATTAACTTCTCTAAGGTCTATGACAAACCTATAGACTGGAGGCTTTGTAGGATCAGTTCGTTTCAAAATCGGTAATACAGGACTATTACAAACATTTCCTCGCGTTTCTTCAACCACACCTTTTTTAATCAAATCTTGCACAATCAATAAGAGTGCACGCTCACCTTCATTCGATATTTTATATTGAGGAATTCTTGGAAATTTCACATTCGCTTTCAAAGTTACTACATACGGTGGAATTTCTAGTAGACCTACATCATTGGGACCAGTCGCCCAAAGAGAATCAGGGAGTGAACGTAGCTCCGGCGGGAGTGCGTCCATTGACAAATACATCGGAGAGGTGAGTCTTTTACCCAAAGTAAGCTGTACTTCTTCCGGAGAACAGTACAATGTCGCATATAGTCGTTTTAACAAATCTAAACCAAGCAGATTTTCATTACAACCTGTCGTCAAAATCAAGGGTGCTTTCAATTGACACGGTCCAACAGAAATAGACAAAGGACCAGATATCGGGTTGTACACAGGGGCGCCTGAAAAACCTACGGAAACATTTGTTGAGCCAGACAAAGGTGCGCCAGGGAGTTTCGCATGAATTATAGAACTTTTCGCGGCACCAGTATCCAACAGAAACGGTTCGACTACACCTGATGTTGCTACTGCGACATAAGGCCCACTCTGATCCACTGGAACTGATACTACTCCCTCTCTCTGTCCATGGCTGTCCTAGTACCCATTCTGTTGAAATCCCTCTTCAACTTCACAATAATCCTCAACAAGATATTGCTGAGATCTATTCTGTTGAGCTGACTGTATATTTCGTTGATCAAAGTGATTAGAAGGACGATCATTCGTTTGTGGAGGCATAGCACCTCGTCCTCGTCCTCTAGAATTCTGTGCAAAACCACCACGACCTCTCTGAGCTGCTGCCGCATTATTTTGCGCTAAAATCTGACAATCATTTTTATAGTGACCCTCTTTCTTACAGTACGCACACTGATTCCACTGGTATTGAGGCCTGGTCGAATTATAATCTGTCTTTTGATACGAATTCTGTTGCATATTAGTCTGATTCGTGCGAGGCGGATACGCCTGCTGTAAAAGAACTTTAGTTTTTAAATCTTTCGTTTTCTTCTCTGATTTCTCCTTTTCCTCTTTATCCCTATTTTCGTAGTACTGTGCAGTCGCAAGTATTTGCGCTGTCGTAGATACAGCCCACGCACTTTCTGAGTCTTTCAATTTATTGCATAATTCAGGTAACAAATTATGCACAAATTTATCGACAAACAATCTCTGTCCTCCTTCAGTGCTCATGTCCTGACCACTATGATCCACAAAAGTCTCTTCGAACCTCGTGAAGAAGTCAGAGACACTTTCGTCTTTCTTCTGCTTGCATGCAGACAATTTATCCCAATTAACACGCAATGCTGGCATCAGAGTCTTCATTAAATCTATTATTCTGCCAGGAAGATTAGCAATTAGGGGTTCGGGTTTCGCACCACCTGTTTGCTGAGCATCTGCTGCAGTGATAGCTGCCCAATCACCACCTAAAGCAGCCTGATGATCTTCTCTACGAATTTTAGCCCATACTGGTTGCGGAACTACATTACCAAACAACATATCAATGTCGGCTAAGTTCATTATACAAGCCTCAACTGTCTGTGTCAATTCCTTGTAATATCCGGCTGGATTCTTACGTGGATCTGGCAAGGCCTGTTTCACTGCTAACACTTCTGCTCGCTTCCATGGAATATGTATCCATACTCTTTGGAACTGTGCTGGAGCAGCTACAATACCAGCATTTTGATCAGCTTGCACAGCTTCGCGCCAAATTGGAGGAACCTCCCTCATAGGATATTGGCGACTTGGCTTCACTTTACCTTTCTCTAAATCTCTCGGTGAACGAAGAGATGGATCAATCCTAAAACTCAAAATTAGTTCCATCGCTTCCTTTATATTATCGCCCACTATCATTCCAGCAGCAAACTCTTTCTGCACTTTAATTAAATCTTCCAAATCTGATTCGACATCGTCTTCTTCTATTTCCTCACGCAACAACGAGCACATCTCATCAAAAACGTATCGCTGCGTTGGCTCTCCCCATTGCATAAATGTCTCTAACACATCTCTCGTACTATATCTTCTAACTTTTGTAATCCATCTGAGAGCCGTGGAGTCTAAAACTCCCCGTTCCTCAGTACTTGGAAGCTGACTCCGTCTCTGAACAGAGTCAGGAGTAGGAGTCTTAATCAAGGTTTTATATATAGGAGACAGCATATTAGTAACAGAATCAGTGATTCTTCGACGAACAGAAAGTGGAGTTAGTACACTCGCAGACATAGAGAATGCAGTCGAGGTAGGAATAGATGACGAAACAGTAGGAGTATCGGAAAAAATAGTTTGAGGACCAGTAGGTACAGTGATAGGTATAGGAGCGGGCAGTGCGGGAAGAGGAGGAGCTGTAGGAACATTTACATTCACCACAGGAAGTATAGGAACTTGATTCTGAGGAACAAGGACACCAGGTTGTCCAGCAACCGGCAATTGAACATTCGGTATAAGTTGGGCCGCAGCACCTTGTGCATACGGTGGAGGCGACCGTAACAGATAAGATAGCAGAGGATCGTTTTCAGAATCCTCCAGTATCTTAGCCATTTTCGATGGCAAGGCAGGATAGCACTTGTCAATCGCTAAGTTATGCTCTCTAATGGCTACATCTATGGCTTTCTCACACTCGTCAGCCTGCAACTGTTTAGTCGCTTGCTCTAGAGTTAACTCTTCTTGCTCTTTTTGCTCTTTCTTCAACCTTTTCATTTCTCTCTGTTTGGATTCTTTCCGCCAATAACGAAAAGAGTCAAACATTGCCGGCCGGGCTTTCTTCCTAAACAATTTCGCTTCTAAGTTGTCGAGAATCTCTTGTTCAAAACTACCATGCAATGGCCAACTAAGGACACCATCCTTCTTACAATAACGGACCCATATCTCATTATAGGTTATAGGACCCACACCATACTTACAGTATAAATCATAAAGGGGAGTCCCAATCGGAGGAACCAGACAAGAATCCTCTAATTGTGAGTCACTGTTGCAACTAAAACAAGACAACATTTTCCGACTTACCATTTTCAGTCTGGAACACAAGACAAACAAACACGGAACAAATTTGTGCACTTGAACCAAGAACTTAGGCCTACCAAAAACGAACTGATGTATCGATACCCAAAACTGAACCAAATAGATTATCGTAATTAGAACAACTAGTGATAATCTTACGAAACCAAACCAAACCAAGAACCGATCAAGGATTTTTAACAATCCTCACAAAAGTAACCAGCTAGCTATCACTAAATACTTAACTGAGTCACTGAAGACGTCACCAAGGAGAAACCCGTCACGTTTCGCCGTACTAAGGACTGCACCACTTCGGGTCCAAGACAGGGCGACGGTCAAGGCAACGGCCCACTGCAGCCGTCCTGAACGGGAACCCTCGTGGAAGAGAACTTCAGGGCCACTTTTGCGATATGCCGGGATCGATGAAGTGGGGCGCCTCCCTCAGGAATCTTCACACGAAGCTTCTCGAACTCTTCAGGCTTTTGGACCGGTACCGAATGACGTCGCCCCACGTTGGGCGCCAATTGGAGTTCTGGACTTTTTGGTTCCGTCCAGAGGTGTCAGGGTACAACACCCAAAGACCCCGGAGTCCCACCTGCCTTGGTGCACAAATGAACAGAAACACGGGCTTCTCGATGGTGGCGTCAAAGACCAAAGGTTTATTACTGCAGGGACACAGAAGTCACAGAATCTACACACGGGCAGAATTCAGGAGACTGTTCGATTTGTACAAAGTGGGTTGCTCCTTATAAACTAAAAATTGTGCTCTAGGCAAATATTTCACATGTCGGTACATTCCCAAACCTTTTGTGTCTCTAAACAATAAATATTTGGCGTTACACAGGAACTGTCGATAATATCTGATACCAAACATCACGAAGAGGGGTTCCCACCAGTCCATCACAATCCCTTGTCAATATTGCATTCAAGAGCCGGACCGCCTCATCATAAAGTTCGTTACCTCCCCCTAATAAAGGCCCAGAAGGAAAGGAGCAGAGCCAGGTGCAGAAGATAGAAAAGCGGGATAAGAGATGTTTGTAGGTTGTAAATGGGCAAGGCTACCGGCTTCGGCCACCTAATCATGATCAGGTACAATGGACAGGAAAACCAGTTCAGGTGGGCTGGCCTCGGGCAGAGGAGGCAGCCTTTGTCGAGTCATGCAGCTTCAGCGTGATCTGGTTTAAGGTGTACGTGTCATGTAAGAGGTGAATCTCCGGTTAGGGCTACGTGTCCTTAATCAAAGTGGAGTGAAATGAAGTGATCAGAGGCTATTGCATATGTGAGGGCAAGGAAACACAAAATGGCGGCCATAATCTAAGATGGATGCCGTGTGTATATCAGAAATGTGTCAGTGGAAGGAGTGCTCTTGCTCGTAGCGTAGCGAAAACACTAGGATATACTAGATGGATCATTTGCGGTTCGCTGATACTAATTTTATGTATTTCCGACAAACTTGAAAACACGGGTTCAAGTCGTCACGGAACCGTCACGGAACCTCAACTCTGCACTCACTACTCACTATTTTGCTCACTACTCACTACTCTACTCACTACTCACTACTCTACTCACTACTCTACTCACTACTCTACTCACTACTCACTACTCTGCACTCACTACTCACTACTCTGCACTCACTACTCACTACTCTACTCACTACTCTACTCACTACTCTGCACTCACTACTCACTACTCTACTCACTACTCTACTCACTACTCTGCACTCACTACTCACTACTCTACTCACTACTCTACTCTCTACTCTACTCACTACTCACTACTCTACTCACTACTCACTACTCTGCACTCACTACTTACTACTCTGCACTCACTACTCTGCTCACTACTCACTATTCTGCTCACTACTCACTACTCTACTCACTACTCTACTCACTACTCACTACTCTACTCACTACTCTACTCACTACTCTACTCACTACTCTACTCACTACTCTACTCACTACTCACTACTCTGCACTCACTACTCACTACTCTACTCACTACTCACTACTCTACTCACTACTCTGCACTCACTACTCTACTCACTACTCTGCACTCACTACTCTACTCACTACTCTACTCACTACTCTACTCACTACTCTACTCACTACTCTTCTCACTACTCTACTCTACTCTCTACTCTACTCTCTACTCACTACTCTACTCACTACTCACTACTCTACTCACTACTCTGCACTCACTACTCACTACTCTACTCACTACTCTACTCACTACTCACTACTCTACTCACTACTCTGCACTCACTACTCACTACTCTACTCACTACTCTACTCACTACTCTACTCACTACTCTACTCACTACTCTACTCACTACTCTACTCTCTACTCTACTCTCTACTCTACTCACTACTCTACTCACTACTCACTACTCTGCACTCACTACTTACTACTCTGCACTCACTACTCTGCTCACTACTCACTACTCTCCACTCACTACTCTACTCACTACTCTAATCACTACTTTCTACTCACTACTCGACTCACTACTCTGCACTCACTACTTTACTCACCTGACTACTCTACTCACTACTCTACTCACTACTCTACTCACTACTCTACTCACTACTCTACTCACTACTCACCTCACTACTCACTACTCTACTCACTACTCTGCACTCACTACTCACTATTCTGCTCACTACTCACTACTCTCCACTCACTACTCTACTCACCTCACTACTTTCTACTCACTACTCTACTCACTACTCTACTCACTACTCACTACTCTACTCACTACTCACTACTCTGCACTCACTACTCTGCACTCACTACTCTACTCACTACTCACTACTCTACTCACTACTCACTACTCTACTCACTACTCTGCACTCACTACTTTACTCACTACTCTACTCACCTCACTACTCTACTCACTACTCTACTCACTACTTTACTCACTACTCTACTCACTACTCACTACTCTGCACTCACTACTCACCTCACTACTCACCTCACTACTCACCTCACTACTCACCTCACTACTCACCTCACTACTCACCTCACTACTCACCTCACTACTCTACTCACTACTCTACTCACTACTCTACTCACTACTCACCTCACTACTCACTACTCTACTCACTATTCACTACTCTGCACTCACTACTCACTATTTTGCTCACTACTCACTACTCTACTCACTACTCTACTCACTACTCTACTCACTACTCTACTCACTACTCACTACTCTGCACTCACTACTCACTACTCTGCACTCACTACTCACTACTCTACTCACTACTCTACTCTGCACTCACTACTCACTACTCTACTCACTACTCTACTCACTACTCTGCACTCACTACTCACTACTCTACTCACTACTCTACTCTCTACTCTACTCACTACTCACTACTCTACTCACTACTCACTACTCTGCACTCACTACTTACTACTCTGCACTCACTACTCTGCTCACTACTCACTACTCTACTCACTACTCTACTCACTACTCTACTCACTACTCTACTCACTACTCACTACTCTGCACTCACTACTCACTACTCTGCACTCACTACTCACTACTCTACTCACTACTCACTACTCTACTCACTACTCTACTCACTACTCTGCACTCACTACTCTACTCACTACTCTACTCACTACTCTGCACTCACTACTCTACTCACTACTCTACTCACTACTCTACTCACTACTCTACTCACTACTCTACTCACTACTCTTCTCACTACTCTACTCTCTACTCTACTCTCTACTCACTACTCTACTCACTACTCACTACTCTGCTCTCACTACTCACTACTCTGCTCTCACTACTCTGCACTCACTACTCTGCACTCACTACTCTGCTCACTACTCACTACTCTACTCACTACTCTGCACTCACTACTCACTACTCACCTCACTACTCTACTCACTACTCTACTCACTACTCTACTCACTACTCTACTCACTACTCTGCACTCACTACTCTGCACTCACTACTCTACTCACTACTCTACTCACTACTCTACTCACTACTCTGCACTCACTACTCTGCACTCACTACTCTGCACTCACTACTCTGCACTCACTACTCTACTCACTACTCTACTCACTACTCTACTCACTACTCTACGCACTACTCACCTCACTACTCACCTCACTACTCACTACTCTACTCACTACTCACTACTCTGCACTCACTACTCACTATTCTGCTCACTACTCACTACTCTCCACTCACTACTCTACTCACCTCACTACTTTCTACTCACTACTCTACTCACTACTCTACTCACTACTCTACTCACTACTCTACTCACTACTCACTACTCTACTCACTACTCACTACTCTGCACTCACTACTCTGCACTCACTACTCTACTCACTACTCACTACTCTACTCACTACTCTACTCACTACTCACTACTCTGCACTCACTACTTTACTCACTACTCTACTCACCTCACTACTCTACTCACTACTCTACTCACTACTCTACTCACTACTTTACTCACTACTCACTACTCACCTCACTACTCACCTCACTACTCACCTCACTACTCTACTCACTACTCTACTCACTACTCACCTCACTACTCACTACTCTACTCACTATTCACTACTCACTATTTTGCTCACTACTCACTACTCTACTCACTACTCACTACTCTACTCACTACTCTACTCACTACTCACTACTCTGCACTCACTACTCACTACTCTGCACTCACTACTCACTACTCTACTCACTACTCTACTCACTACTCTGCACTCACTACTCACTACTCTACTCACTACTCTACTCACTACTCTGCACTCACTACTCACTACTCTACTCACTACTCTACTCTCTACTCTACTCACTACTCACTACTCTACTCACTACTCACTACTCTGCACTCACTACTTACTACTCTGCACTCACTACTCTGCTCACTACTCACTATTCTGCTCACTACTCACTACTCTACTCACTACTCACTACTCTACTCACTACTCTACTCACTACTCTACTCACTACTCTACTCACTACTCTACTCACTACTCACTACTCTGCACTCACTACTCACTACTCTACTCACTACTCACTACTCTACTCACTACTCTACTCACTACTCTGCACTCACTACTCTACTCACTACTCTGCACTCACTACTCTACTCACTACTCTGCACTCACTACTCTACTCACTACTCTACTCACTACTCTACTCACTACTCACTACTCTGCACTCACTACTCACTACTCTACTCACTACTCACTACTCTACTCACTACTCTACTCACTACTCTGCACTCACTACTCTACTCACTACTCTACTCACTACTCTACTCACTACTCTACTCACTACTCTACTCTCTACTCTACTCTCTACTCACTACTCTACTCACTACTCACTACTCTACTCACTACTCACTACTCTGCTCTCACTACTCACTACTCTGCTCTCACTACTCTGCACTCACTACTCTGCACTCACTACTCTGCTCACTACTCAGCTCACTACTCACTACTCTACTCACTACTCACTACTCACTACTCTACTCACTACTCACTACTCTGCACTCACTACTTTACTCACCTCACTACTCTACTCACTACTCTACTCACTACTCTACTCACTACTCTACTCACTACTCTGCACTCACTACTCTGCACTCACTACTCTACTCACTACTCTACTCACTACTCTACTCACTACTCTACTCACTACTCTACTCACTACTCTGCACTCACTACTCTGCACTCACTACTCTACTCACTACTCTACTCACTACTCTACTCACTACTCTACTCACTACTCTACTCACTACTCTGCACTCACTACTCTGCACTCACTACTCTGCACTCACTACTCTGCACTCACTACTCTACTCACTACTCTACTCACTACTCTACTCACTACTCACCTCACTACTCACTACTCTACTCACTACTCACTACTCTGCACTCACTACTCACTATTCTGCTCACTACTCACTACTCTCCACTCACTACTCTACTCACCTCACTACTTTCTACTCACTACTCTACTCACTACTCACTACTCTACTCACTACTCTACTCACTACTCTACTCACTACTCACTACTCTACTCACTACTCACTACTCTGCACTCACTACTCTGCACTCACTACTCTACTCACTACTCACTACTCTACTCACTACTCACTACTCTACTCACTACTCTGCACTCACTACTTTACTCACTACTCTACTCACCTCACTACTCTACTCACTACTCTACTCACTACTTTACTCACTACTCTACTCACTACTCACTACTCTGCACTCACTACTCACCTCACTACTCACCTCACTACTCACCTCACTACTCACCTCACTACTCACCTCACTACTCACCTCACTACTCACCTCACTACTCACCTCACTACTCTACTCACTACTCTACTCACTACTCTACTCACTACTCACCTCACTACTCACTACTCTACTCACTATTCACTACTCTGCACTCACTACTCACTATTTTGCTCACTACTCACTACTCTACTCACTACTCTACTCACTACTCTACTCACTACTCTACTCACTACTCACTACTCTGCACTCACTACTCACTACTCTGCACTCACTACTCACTACTCTACTCTACTCACTACTCTGCACTCACTACTCACTACTCTACTCACTACTCTACTCACTACTCTGCACTCACTACTCACTACTCTACTCACTACTCTACTCTCTACTCTACTCACTACTCACTACTCTACTCACTACTCACTACTCTGCACTCACTACTTACTACTCTGCACTCACTACTCTGCTCACTACTCACTATTCTGCTCACTTCTCACTACTCTACTCACTACTCTACTCACTACTCTACTCACTACTTTACTCACTACTCTACTCACTACTCTACTCACTACTCACTACTCTGCACTCACTACTCACTACTCTACTCACTACTCACTACTCTACTCACTACTCTACTCACTACTCTGCACTCACTACTCTACTCACTACTCTACTCACTACTCTGCACTCACTACTCTACTCACTACTCTACTCACTACTCTACTCACTACTCTACTCACTACTCTTCTCACTACTCTACTCTCTACTCTACTCTCTACTCACTACTCTACTCACTACTCACTACTCTACTCACTACTCACTACTCTGCTCTCACTACTCACTACTCTGCTCTCACTACTCTGCACTCACTACTCTGCACTCACTACTCTGCTCACTACTCACTACTCTACTCACTACTCTGCACTCACTACTCACTACTCACCTCACTACTCTACTCACTACTCTACTCACTACTCTACTCACTACTCTACTCACTACTCTGCACTCACTACTCTGCACTCACTACTCTACTCACTACTCTACTCACTACTCTACTCACTACTCTACTCACTACTCTGCACTCACTACTCTGCACTCACTACTCTGCACTCACTACTCTGCACTCACTACTCTACTCACTACTCTACTCACTACTCTACTCACTACTCTACTCACTACTCACCTCACTACTCACCTCACTACTCACTACTCTACTCACTACTCACTACTCTGCACTCACTACTCACTATTCTGCTCACTACTCACTACTCTCCACTCACTACTCTACTCACCTCACTACTTTCTACTCACTACTCTACTCACTACTCTACTCACTACTCTACTCACTACTCTACTCACTACTCACTACTCTACTCACTACTCTGCACTCACTACTCTGCACTCACTACTCTACTCACTACTCACTACTCTACTCACTACTCTACTCACTACTCACTACTCTGCACTCACTACTTTACTCACTACTCTACTCACCTCACTATTCTACTCACTACTCTACTCACTACTTTACTCACTACTCTACTCACTACTCACTACTCTCCACTCACTACTCTACTCACCTCACTACTTTCTACTCACTACTCTACTCACTACTCTACTCACTACTCTACTCACTACTCTACTCACTACTCACTACTCTACTCACTACTCACTACTCTGCACTCACTACTCTGCACTCACTACTCTACTCACTACTCACTACTCTACTCACTACTCTACTCACTACTCACTACTCTGCACTCACTACTTTACTCACTACTCTACTCACCTCACTACTCTACTCACTACTCTACTCACTACTCTACTCACTACTCTACTCACTACTCACTACTCTGCACTCACTACTCACTACTCTGCACTCACTACTCACTACTCTACTCACTACTCTACTCACTACTCTGCACTCACTACTCACTACTCTACTCACTACTCTACTCACTACTCTGCACTCACTACTCACTACTCTACTCACTACTCTACTCTCTACTCTACTCACTACTCTACTCACTACTCACTACTCTGCACTCACTACTTACTACTCTGCACTCACTACTCTGCTCACTACTCACTATTCTGCTCACTACTCACTACTCTACTCACTACTCTACTCACTACTCACTACTCTACTCACTACTCTACTCACTACTCTACTCACTACTCTACTCACTACTCTACTCACTACTCACTACTCTGCACTCACTACTCACTACTCTACTCACTACTCACTACTCTACTCACTACTCTGCACTCACTACTCTACTCACTACTCTGCACTCACTACTCTACTCACTACTCTACTCACTACTCTACTCACTACTCTTCTCACTACTCTACTCTCTACTCTACTCTCTACTCACTACTCTACTCACTACTCACTACTCTACTCACTACTCACTACTCTGCTCTCACTACTCACTACTCTGCTCTCACTACTCTGCACTCACTACTCTACTCACTACTCTACTCACTACTCTACTCACTACTCTGCACTCACTACTCTGCACTCACTACTCTGCACTCACTACTCTGCACTCACTACTCTACTCACTACTCTACTCACTACTCTACTCACTACTCTACGCACTACTCACCTCACTACTCACCTCACTACTCACTACTCTACTCACTACTCACTACTCTGCACTCACTACTCACTATTCTGCTCACTACTCACTACTCTCCACTCACTACTCTACTCACCTCACTACTTTCTACTCACTACTCTACTCACTACTCTACTCACTACTCTACTCACTACTCTACTCACTACTCACTACTCTACTCACTACTCACTACTCTGCACTCACTACTCTGCACTCACTACTCTACTCACTACTCACTACTCTACTCACTACTCTACTCACTACTCACTACTCTGCACTCACTACTTTACTCACTACTCTACTCACCTCACTACTCTACTCACTACTCTACTCACTACTCTACTCACTACTTTACTCACTACTCACTACTCACCTCACTACTCACCTCACTACTCACCTCACTACTCTACTCACTACTCTACTCACTACTCACCTCACTACTCACTACTCTACTCACTATTCACTACTCTGCACTCACTACTCACTATTTTGCTCACTACTCACTACTCTACTCACTACTCACTACTCTACTCACTACTCTACTCACTACTCACTACTCTGCACTCACTACTCACTACTCTGCACTCACTACTCACTACTCTACTCACTACTCTACTCACTACTCTGCACTCACTACTCACTACTCTACTCACTACTCTACTCACTACTCTGCACTCACTACTCACTACTCTACTCACTACTCTACTCTCTACTCTACTCACTACTCACTACTCTACTCACTACTCACTACTCTGCACTCACTACTTACTACTCTGCACTCACTACTCTGCTCACTACTCACTATTCTGCTCACTACTCACTACTCTACTCACTACTCTACTCACTACTCACTACTCTACTCACTACTCTACTCACTACTCTACTCACTACTCTACTCACTACTCTACTCACTACTCACTACTCTGCACTCACTACTCACTACTCTACTCACTACTCACTACTCTACTCACTACTCTACTCACTACTCTGCACTCACTACTCTACTCACTACTCTGCACTCACTACTCTACTCACTACTCTGCACTCACTACTCTACTCACTACTCTACTCACTACTCTACTCACTACTCACTACTCTGCACTCACTACTCACTACTCTACTCACTACTCACTACTCTACTCACTACTCTACTCACTACTCTGCACTCACTACTCTACTCACTACTCTACTCACTACTCTACTCACTACTCTACTCACTACTCTACTCTCTACTCTACTCTCTACTCACTACTCTACTCACTACTCTACTCACTACTCACTACTCTGCTCTCACTACTCACTACTCTGCTCTCACTACTCTGCACTCACTACTCTGCACTCACTACTCTGCTCACTACTCAGCTCACTACTCACTACTCTACTCACTACTCACTACTCACTACTCTACTCACTACTCACTACTCTGCACTCACTACTTTACTCACCTCACTACTCTACTCACTACTCTACTCACTACTCTACTCACTACTCTACTCACTACTCTGCACTCACTACTCTGCACTCACTACTCTACTCACTACTCTACTCACTACTCTACTCACTACTCTACTCACTACTCTACTCACTACTCTGCACTCACTACTCTGCACTCACTACTCTGCACTCACTACTCTGCACTCACTACTCTACTCACTACTCTACTCACTACTCTACTCACTACTCACCTCACTACTCACTACTCTACTCACTACTCACTACTCTGCACTCACTACTCACTATTCTGCTCACTACTCACTACTCTCCACTCACTACTCTACTCACCTCACTACTTTCTACTCACTACTCTACTCACTACTCACTACTCTACTCACTACTCTACTCACTACTCTACTCACTACTCACTACTCTACTCACTACTCACTACTCTGCACTCACTACTCTGCACTCACTACTCTACTCACTACTCACTACTCTACTCACTACTCACTACTCTACTCACTACTCTGCACTCACTACTTTACTCACTACTCTACTCACCTCACTACTCTACTCACTACTCTACTCACTACTTTACTCACTACTCTACTCACTACTCACTACTCTGCACTCACTACTCACCTCACTACTCACCTCACTACTCACCTCACTACTCACCTCACTACTCACCTCACTACTCACCTCACTACTCTACTCACTACTCTACTCACTACTCTACTCACTACTCACCTCACTACTCACTACTCTACTCACTATTCACTACTCTGCACTCACTACTCACTATTTTGCTCACTACTCACTACTCTACTCACTACTCTACTCACTACTCTACTCACTACTCTACTCACTACTCACTACTCTGCACTCACTACTCACTACTCTGCACTCACTACTCACTACTCTACTCTACTCACTACTCTGCACTCACTACTCACTACTCTACTCACTACTCTACTCACTACTCTGCACTCACTACTCACTACTCTACTCACTACTCTACTCTCTACTCTACTCACTACTCACTACTCTACTCACTACTCACTACTCTGCACTCACTACTTACTACTCTGCACTCACTACTCTGCTCACTACTCACTATTCTGCTCACTTCTCACTACTCTACTCACTACTCTACTCACTACTCTACTCACTACTTTACTCACTACTCTACTCACTACTCTACTCACTACTCACTACTCTGCACTCACTACTCACTACTCTACTCACTACTCACTACTCTACTCACTACTCTACTCACTACTCTGCACTCACTACTCTACTCACTACTCTACTCACTACTCTGCACTCACTACTCTACTCACTACTCTACTCACTACTCTACTCACTACTCTACTCACTACTCTTCTCACTACTCTACTCTCTACTCTACTCTCTACTCACTACTCTACTCACTACTCACTACTCTACTCACTACTCACTACTCTGCTCTCACTACTCACTACTCTGCTCTCACTACTCTGCACTCACTACTCTGCACTCACTACTCTGCTCACTACTCACTACTCTACTCACTACTCTGCACTCACTACTCACTACTCACCTCACTACTCTACTCACTACTCTACTCACTACTCTACTCACTACTCTACTCACTACTCTGCACTCACTACTCTGCACTCACTACTCTACTCACTACTCTACTCACTACTCTACTCACTACTCTACTCACTACTCTGCACTCACTACTCTGCACTCACTACTCTGCACTCACTACTCTGCACTCACTACTCTACTCACTACTCTACTCACTACTCTACTCACTACTCTACTCACTACTCACCTCACTACTCACCTCACTACTCACTACTCTACTCACTACTCACTACTCTGCACTCACTACTCACTATTCTGCTCACTACTCACTACTCTCCACTCACTACTCTACTCACCTCACTACTTTCTACTCACTACTCTACTCACTACTCTACTCACTACTCTACTCACTACTCTACTCACTACTCACTACTCTACTCACTACTCTGCACTCACTACTCTGCACTCACTACTCTACTCACTACTCACTACTCTACTCACTACTCTACTCACTACTCACTACTCTGCACTCACTACTTTACTCACTACTCTACTCACCTCACTATTCTACTCACTACTCTACTCACTACTTTACTCACTACTCTACTCACTACTCACTACTCTCCACTCACTACTCTACTCACCTCACTACTTTCTACTCACTACTCTACTCACTACTCTACTCACTACTCTACTCACTACTCTACTCACTACTCACTACTCTACTCACTACTCACTACTCTGCACTCACTACTCTGCACTCACTACTCTACTCACTACTCACTACTCTACTCACTACTCTACTCACTACTCACTACTCTGCACTCACTACTTTACTCACTACTCTACTCACCTCACTACTCTACTCACTACTCTACTCACTACTCTACTCACTACTCACTACTCTGCACTCACTACTCACTACTCTGCACTCACTACTCACTACTCTACTCACTACTCTACTCACTACTCTGCACTCACTACTCACTACTCTACTCACTACTCTACTCACTACTCTGCACTCACTACTCACTACTCTACTCACTACTCTACTCTCTACTCTACTCACTACTCTACTCACTACTCACTACTCTGCACTCACTACTTACTACTCTGCACTCACTACTCTGCTCACTACTCACTATTCTGCTCACTACTCACTACTCTACTCACTACTCTACTCACTACTCACTACTCTACTCACTACTCTACTCACTACTCTACTCACTACTCTACTCACTACTCTACTCACTACTCACTACTCTGCACTCACTACTCACTACTCTACTCACTACTCACTACTCTACTCACTACTCTGCACTCACTACTCTACTCACTACTCTGCACTCACTACTCTACTCACTACTCTACTCACTACTCTACTCACTACTCTTCTCACTACTCTACTCTCTACTCTACTCTCTACTCACTACTCTACTCACTACTCACTACTCTACTCACTACTCACTACTCTGCTCTCACTACTCACTACTCTGCTCTCACTACTCTGCACTCACTACTCTGCACTCACTACTCTGCTCACTACTCACTACTCTACTCACTACTCTGCACTCACTACTCACTACTCACCTCACTACTCTACTCACTACTCTACTCACTACTCTACTCACTACTCACTATTCTACTCACTACTCACTACTCTGCACTCACTACTCACTACTCTGCACTCACTACTCACTACTCTGCACTCACTACTCTACTCACTACTCTACTCACTACTCTGCACTCACTACTCACTACTCTACTCACTACTCTACTCACTACTCACTACTCTACTCACTACTCTGCACTCACTACTCACTACTCTACTCACTACTCTACTCACTACTCTACTCACTACTCTACTCACTACTCTACTCTCTACTCTACTCTCTACTCTACTCTCTACTATACTCACTACTCTACTCACTACTCACTACTCTGCACTCACTACTTACTACTCTGCACTCACTACTCTGCTCACTACTCACTACTCTCCACTCACTACTCTACTCACTACTCTAATCACTACTTTCTACTCACTACTCGACTCACTACTCTGCACTCACTACTTTACTCACCTGACTACTCTACTCACTACTCTACTCACTACTCACTACTCTACTCACTACTCTGCACTCACTACTCACTACTCACCTCACTACTCACCTCACTACTCTACTCACTACTCTACTCACTACTCACTACTCTACTCACTACTCACTACTCTGCACTCACTACTCACTATTCTGCTCACTACTCACTACTCTACTCACTACTCTCCACTCACTACTCTGCTAACCTCACTACTTTCTACTCACTACTCTACTCACTACCCACTACTCTACTCACTACTCTGCACTCACTACTTTACTCACTACTCTACTCACCTCACTACTCTACTCACTACTCTACTCACTACTTTACTCACTACTCTACTCACTACTCACCTCACTACTCACCTCACTACTCACCTCACTACTCACCTCACTACTCTACTCACTACTCTACTCACTACTCACCTCACTACTCACTACTCTACTCACTATTCACTACTCTGCACTCACTACTCACTATTTTGCTCACTACTCACTACTCTACCCACTACTCACTACTCTACTCACTACTCTACTCACTACTCTACTCACTACTCACTACTCTGCACTCACTACTCACTACTCTGCACTCACTACTCACTACTCTACTCACTACTCTACTCACTACTCTGCACTCACTACTCACTACTCTACTCACTACTCTACTCACTACTCTGCACTCACTACTCACTACTCTACTCACTACTCTACTCTCTACTCTACTCACTACTCACTACTCTACTCACTACTCACTACTCTGCACTCACTACTTACTACTCTGCACTCACTACTCTGCTCACTACTCACTATTCTGCTCACTACTCACTACTCTACTCACTACTCTACTCACTACTCACTACTCTACTCACTACTCTACTCACTACTCTACTCACTACTCACTACTCTGCACTCACTACTCACTACTCTACTCACCACTCACTACTCTACTCACTACTCTGCACTCACTACTCTACTCACTACTCTGCACTCACTACTCTACTCACTACTCTACTCACTACTCTACTCACTACTCTACTCACTACTCTACTCTCTACTCTACTCTCTACTCACTACTCTACTCACTACTCACTACTCTACTCACTACTCACTACTCTGCTCTCACTACTCACTACTCTGCTCTCACTACTCTGCACTCACTACTCTGCACTCACTACTCTGCTCACTACTCACTACTCTACTCACTACTCTGCACTCACTACTCACTACTCACCTCACTACTCTACTCACTACTCTACTCACTACTCTACTCTACTCACTACTCACTATTCTACTCACTACTCACTACTCTGCACTCACTACTCACTACTCTGCACTCACTACTCACTACTCTGCACTCACTACTCTACTCACTACTCTACTCACTACTCTGCACTCACTACTCACTACTCTACTCACTACTCTACTCACTACTCACTACTCTACTCACTACTCTGCACTCACTACTCACTACTCTCACTACTCTGCACTCACTACTCACTACTCTACTCACTACTCTACTCACTACTCTACTCACTACTCTACTCACTACTCTACTCACTACTCTACTCTACTCTCTACTCTACTCTCTACTATACTCACTACTCTACTCACTACTCACTACTCTGCACTCACTACTTACTACTCTGCACTCACTACTCTGCTCACTACTCACTACTCTCCACTCACTACTCTACTCACTACTCTAATCACTACTTTCTACTCACTACTCGACTCACTACTCTGCACTCACTACTTTACTCACCTGACTACTCTACTCACTACTCTACTCACTACTCACTACTCTACTCACTACTCTGCACTCACTACTCACCTCACTACTCACCTCACTACTCTACTCACTACTCTACTCACTACTCTACTCACTACTCACTACTCTACTCACTACTCACTACTCTGCACTCACTACTCACTATTCTGCTCACTACTCACTACTCTACTCACTACTCTCCACTCACTACTCTGCTAACCTCACTACTTTCTACTCACTACTCTACTCACTACCCACTACTCTACTCACTACTCTACTCACTACTCTACTCACTACTCTACTCACTACTCTACTCACTACTCTACTCACTACTCTGCACTCACTACTCTGCACTCACTACTCACTACTCTACTCACTACTCTCCACTCACTACTCTACTCACTACTCACTACTCTACTCACTACTTTCTACTCACTACTCTACTCACTACTCACTACTCTGCACTCACTACTTTACTCACTACTCTACTCACCTCACTACTCTACTCACTACTCTACTCACTACTTTACTCACTACTCTACTCACTACTCACTACTCTGCACTCACTACTGACCTCACTACTCTACTCACTACTCTACTCACTACTCTACTCACTACTCACTATTCACTACTCTGCACTCACTACTCACTATTCTGCTCACTACTCACTACTCTACTCACTACTCTACTCACTACTCACTACTCTACTCACTACTCTACTCACTACTCTACTCACTACTCTACTCACTACTCTGCACTCACTACTCACTACTCTGCACTCACTACTCTACTCATTACTCACTACTCTACACTCACTACTCTACTCATTACTCACTACTCTACACTCCTCACTACTCTACTCACTACTCTACTCACTACTCACTACTCTGCACTCACTACTCTACTCACTACTCTGAACTCACTACTCACTACTCACTACTCACTACTCTGCTCTCACTACTCTGCACTCACTACTCTGCACTCACTACTCTGCTCACTACTCACTACTCTACTCACTACTCTGCACTCACTACTCACTACTCACCTCACTACTCTACTCACTACTCTACTCACTACTCTACTCTACTCACTACTCACTATTCTACTCACTACTCACTACTCTGCACTCACTACTCACTACTCTGCACTCACTACTCACTACTCTGCACTCACTACTCTACTCACTACTCTACTCACTACTCTGCACTCACTACTCACTACTCTACTCACTACTCTACTCACTACTCACTACTCTACTCACTACTCTGCACTCACTACTCACTACTCTACTCACTACTCTACTCACTACTCTACTCTCTACTCTACTCTCTACTCTACTCTCTACTCTACTCTCTACTCTACTCACTACTCTACTCACTACTCACTACTCTGCACTCACTACTTACTACTCTGCACTCACTACTCTGCTCACTACTCACTACTCACTACTCTCCACTCACTACTCTACTCACTACTCTAATCACTACTTTCTACTCACTACTCGACTCACTACTCTGCACTCACTACTTTACTCACCTGACTACTCTACTCACTACTCTACTCACTACTCACTACTCTACTCACTACTCTGCACTCACTACTCACTACTCACCTCACTACTCACCTCACTACTCTACTCACTACTCTACTCACTACTCACTACTCACTACTCTGCACTCACTACTCACTATTCTGCTCACTACTCACTACTCTACTCACTACTCTCCACTCACTACTCTACTCACCTCACTACTTTCTACTCACTACTCTACTCACTACCCACTACTCTACTCACTACTCTACTCACTACTCTACTCACTACTCTACTCACTACTCTGCACTCACTACTCTGCACTCACTACTCACTACTCTACTCACTACTCTCCACTCACTACTCTACTCACTACTCACTACTCTAGTCACTACTTTCTACTCACTACTCTACTCACTACTCTACTCACTACTCACTACTCTGCACTCACTACTTTACTCACTACTCTACTCACCTCACTACTCTACTCACTACTCTACTCACTACTTTACTCACTACTCTACTCACTACTCACTACTCTGCACTCACTACTGACCTCACTACTCTACTCACTACTCTACTCACTACTCTACTCACTACTCTACTCACTACTCACTACTCTACTCACTATTCACTACTCTGCACTCACTACTCACTATTCTGCTCACTACTCACTACTCTACTCACTACTCTACTCACTACTCACTACTCTACTCACTACTCTACTCACTACTCTACTCACTACTCTGCACTCACTACTCACTACTCACTACTCTGCACTCACTACTCTACTCATTACTCACTACTCTACACTCACTACTCTACTCATTACTCACTACTCTACACTCCTCACTACTCTACTCACTACTCTACTCACTACTCTGCACTCACTACTCTACTCACTACTCTGAACTCACTACTCACTACTCTGCACTCATTACTCTGCACTCACTACTCTGCAATCACTACTCTGCACTCACTACTCACTACTCTGCACACTCACTCTACACTCACTACTCTGCACACTCACTCTGCACACTCACTCTGCACTCACTACTCACTACTCTGCACACTCACTCTGCACTCACTACTCTACTCACTACTCTACTCACTACTCTACTCACTACTTTCTACTCACTACTCGACTCACTACTCACTACTCTACTCACTACTCAACTCACTACTCACTACTCTGCACTCACTACTTTATTCACCTCACTACTCTACTCACTACTCTACTCACTACTTTACTCACTACTCTACTCACTACTCACTACTCTGCACTCACTACTGACTTCACTACTCTACTCACTACTCTACTCACTACTCTACTCACTACTCTACTCACTACTCACTACTCTACTCACTATTCACTACTCTGCACTCACTACTCACTATTCTGCTCACTACTCACTACTCTACTCACTACTCTACTCACTACTCACTACTCTACTCACTACTCTACTCACTACTCTACTCACTACTCTGCACTCACTACTCACTACTCACTACTCTGCACTCACTACTCTACTCATTACTCACTACTCTACACTCACTACTCTACTCATTACTCACTACTCTACACTCCTCACTACTCTACTCACTACTCTACTCACTACTCTGCACTCACTACTCTACTCACTACTCTGAACTCACTACTCACTACTCTGCACTCATTACTCTGCACTCATTACTCTGCACTCACTACTCTGCAATCACTACTCTGCACTCACTACTCACTACTCTGCACACTCACTCTACACTCACTACTCTGCACACTCACTCTGCACACTCACTCTGCACTCACTACTCACTACTCTGCACACTCACTCTGCACTCACTACTCTACTCACTACTCTACTCACTACTCTACTCACTACTTTCTACTCACTACTCGACTCACTACTCACTACTCTACTCACTACTCTACTCACTACTCTGCACTCACTACTCACTACTCACCACTCACTACTCTACTCACTACTCTAATCACTACTTTCTACTCACTACTCGACTCACTACTCCCTACTCTACTCACTACTCACTACTCTGCACTCACTACTCTACTCACTACTCACTACTCTACTCACTACTTTCTACTCACTACTCTACTCACTACTCTACTCACTACTCACTACTCTGCACTCACTACTTTACTCACTACTCTACTCACCTCACTACTCTACTCACTACTCTACTCACTACTCACTACTTTACTCACTACTCTACTCACTACTCACTACTCTGCACTCACTACTGACCTCACTACTCTACTCACTCCTCTACTCACTACTCTACTCACTATTCACTACTCTGCACTCACTACTCACTATTCTGCACTCACTACTCACTACTCTGCTCACTACTCACTACTCTACTCACTACTCTACTCACTACTCTAAATGTAAATGTAAATGTAAATGTATTTGAGCTTATATAGCGCACAGCTACCCACAAAGGGTTTCCCGGCGCTTGCTTAGGGAACCCGTCCTGGTATTCCCCTGTGAGATAACCCTGGCAGGGTATCCACAAGGTGAAAGCCAGGCATCCCGCCGCGAGGGGCCGTTGTGGAGATTAAGCAAGCTATTGCCCAGAGTCGCAGAGTGTGAACCCGTGAGTCGAGAAGGCACCAGAGCGAGAATTATGGAGTCCGTGGAATTTTTGAGCCCAAGACCCGCCGAGGCGGGGAATTGAACCCTGGTCCAGGGCCGATCTCAGCTTCCGGGTCTGCCGCCTCTAACCCCTGAGCCACACTTCTCCACTCTACTCACTACTCACTACTCTACTCACTACTCACTACACTACTCACTACTCTGCACTCACTACTCACTATTCTGCTCACTACTCACTACTCTGCTCACTACTCTCCACTCACTACTCTACTCACCTCACTACTTTCTACTCACTACTCTACTCACTACTCACTACTCTACTCACTACTCTACTCACTACTCTACTCACTACTCACTACTCTGCACTCACTACTCTGCACTCACTACTCACTACTCTACTCACTACTCTCCACTCACTACTCTACTCACTACTCACTACTCTACTCACTACTTTCTACTCACTACTCTACTCACTACTCACTACTCTACTCACTACTCACTACTCTGCACTCACTACTCACTACTCTACTCACCTCACTACTCTACTCACTACTCTACTCACTACTCACTACTCTACTCACTACTCTGCACTCACTACTCACCTCACTACTCACCTCACTACTCACCTCACTACTCACCTCACTACTCTACTCACTACTCTACTCACTACTCACTACTCTACTCACCACTCACTACTCTGCACTCACTACTCACTATTCTGCTCACTACTCACTACTCTGCTCACTACTCTCCACTCACTACTCTACTCACCCCACTACTTTCTACTCACTACTCTACTCACTACTCACTACTCTACTCACTACTCTACTCACTACTCTACTCACTACTCTACTCACTACTCTGCACTCACTACTCTGCACTCACTACTCACTACTCTACTCACTACTCTCCACTCACTACTCTACTCACTACTCTACTCACTACTTTCTACTCACTACTCTACTCACTACTCACTACTCTGCACTCACTACTCACTACTCTACTCACTACTCTACTCACCACTCACTACTTTACTCACTACTCTACTCACTACTCTGCACTCACTACTCTACTCACTACTCTATTCACTACTCTACTCACTACTCACTACTCTACTCACTATTCACTACTCTGCACTCACTACTCACTATTCTGCTCACTACTCACTACTCTACTCACTACTCTACTCACTACTCTACTCACTACTCACTACTCTACTCACTACTCTACTCACTACTCTACTCACTACTCACTACTCTACTCACTACTCTGCACTCACTACTCACTACTCACTACTCTACTCATTACTCACTGCTCTACATTCCTCACTAATCTGCACTCACTACTCTACTCACTACTCTACTCACTACTCACTACTCTGCACTCACTACTCTACTCACTACTCTGAACTCACTATTCACTACTCTGCAATCACTACTCTGCACTCACTATTCACTACTCTGCAATCACTACTCTGCACTCACTACTCACTACTCTGCACACTCACTCTACACTCACTACTCACTACTCTGCACACTCACTCTGCACTCACTACTCACTACTCTGCACACTCACTCTGCACTCACTACTCTACTCACTACTCTACTCACTACTCTACTCACTACTCTACTCACTACTCTGCACTCACTACTCTGCACTCACTACTCTGCTCACTACTCACTACTCTCCACTCACTACTCTAACTACTCACTACTCTACTCACTACTTTCTACTCACTACTCACTACTCTACTCACTACTCTGCACTCACTACTTTACTCACTACTCTACTCACCTCACTACTCTATTCACTACTCCCTACTCTACTCACTACTCTGCACTCACTACTTTACTCTCCACTCTACTCACCTCACTACTCTACTCACTACTCTACTCACTACTCTACTCACTACTCACTACTCTACTCACTACTCTGCACTCACTACTCACCTCACTACTCTACTCACTACTCTACTCACTACTCTGCACTCACTACTCTGCACTCACTACTCACTACTCTACTCTACTCACTACTCTACTCACTACTCTGCACTCACTACTCACTACTCTACTCACTACTCTGCACTCACTACTCACTACTCTACTCATTACTCTACTCACTACTCTACTCTACTCACTACTCTACTCACTACTCTGCACTCACTACTTACTACTCTGCACTCACTACTCTGCTCACTACTCACTACTCTCTACTCACTACTCACTCCTTTCTACTCACTACTTTCTACTCACTACTCGACTCACTACTCACTACTCTACTCACTACTCACTACTCTGCACTCACTACTTTACTCGCCTCACTACTATACTCACTACTCACTACTCTACTCACTACTCACTACTCTACTCACTACTCACTACTCTGCACTCACTACTCACTACTTTACTCACTACTCTACTCACTACTCTACTCACTACTCTACTCACTACTCTACTCACTACTCTGCACTCACTACTCACTATTCTGCTCACTACTCACTACTCTCCACTCACTACTCTACTCACCTCACTACTTTCTACTCACTACTCTACTCACTACACTACTCACTACTCTGCACTCACTAGTCACTACTCTGCACTCACTACTCTGCACTCACTACTCTATTCACTACTCTACTCACTACTCTCCACTCACTACTCTACTCACTACTCACTACTCTACTCACTACTTTCTACTCACTACTCTACTCACTACTTTCTACTCACTACTCTACTCACTACTCTACTCACTACTCTGCACTCACTACTTTACTCACTACTCTACTCACCTCACTACTCTACTCACCTCACTACTCTACTCACTACTCACTACTCTACTCACAACTCACTACTCTGCACTCACTACTCACTACTCACCTCACTACTCTACTCACTACTCTACTCACTACTCTACTCACCTCACTACTCACTACTCTACTCACTAACTACTCTGCACTCACTACTCACTATTCTGCTCACTACTCTACTCACTACTCACTACTCTACTCACTACTCTACTCACCTCACTACTTTCTACTCACTACTCTACTCACTACTCTACTCACTACTCTGCACTCACTACTCACTACTCACTACTCTGCACTCACTACTCTACTCATTACTCACTACTCTACACTCACTACTCACTAATCTGCACTCACTACTCTACTCACTACTCTACTCACTACTCTGCACTCACTACTCTATTCACTACTCTGCACTCACTACTCACTACTCTACACTCACTACTCTGCACTCACTACTCTGCAATCACTACTCTGCACTCACTACTCACTACTCTGCACACTCACTCTGCACTCACTACTCACTACTCTGCACACTCACTCTGCACTCACATTGTTGTGTGGTACCGAGTAACAGCGCTTTCCAACACAATGTCTTGACTTGACCCACGCGAGGCAAAATCCCAGGAACCTCTTCGTTCCCTGTCAATCTGAGAAAATCTATTTTTAAAATGGGATGCTTTCAGGGACCCACTGTGTTGGGGTGAAAACGGTGGGAAACTATTTCACACACAGCTGAAATTGAGGTTTCAGATGTGCAATCACTTCGGAATCAATCAGGTTCCCGACGAAATTGTGAATCAGGTGTTCAAAAGTTCAAGAGCGGCCCTCTTTCTGAGACACAATGGCAAAAGAACTGATTTCCTAACTACACGGGCAGAATACCAACAAGTAAATCATTTCTCTGTGAAATGTGTAAATCTCCAAAACACCTTCACCTGCGGCTCCTATCTCCACGAGACGACCACCGGGGTGTTCTGCCAGCGCCATGTTCGGCTGAGCCCATTCATGACGACCAGAGAGCTGCTTACCGCCTACAAAGGGCCCCTTGGTGCTGGCAACCTCCAGCAGCCGCTGCATCGGTGGCAATTTGCTTCGTGCCAGGAAATCGCAAATCCCAAAGTGATGACTTTCGAGTTTCTTGGGATGCGAGCGAGCTCTGCTCACAAGCGCTGCTAATTAGGATGTGCAACGTTGCGTGCACGCATGGGGCGCGAGGAGCTGTGGTGTGCCAGGCGGGGAATCTAACCCGTTGCACAAAAACACGCTCCTGTGAAAGCCTCCTGCTGAGACGGCCCGGGGTGCACCTCTCGCGCCCGTCTCGCGCTCAGTGTTTCTCATCTTCGCGGATCTACCCTGCTTCTAGTCTGGAAGCACTTGCACCGCTCAGACCATCTGGATTGCATTACACGGGCACTCTGACAGCTCGTAATTAAGATTAATAACTCTGCTGTGCGCGTAACCACACAGAAAATGCCATGAAAATGAAAAAAATGGCGGACGAAAAGTAAATATAGCCTATCACGTCAAGGCTACTAAATAGACAGCACAGCGAAGACGAATCACTAGGCAGATGACATAAAAAACGCGCGCGCACTAAAGAATGTTGCAGCCCGGACCCCTAAAGAAACTTTTTTTTTTTTTTTTATAACATAAGAGCTCGGAGCTCCGCCTCCCCTGCTGACGCAGGGTTGACGTAGGCCGAGCCCTAAAAAGGCCAGTTTTGAATGGAAAAATGTGATGTTTCCATTTTGTGTTTTCGACCATTTTCTGTAGTGCCAACTTGGCATACCCACACAAGTGAAGTACCATTCTTATCAGGAAACTTGGGGTAATGCTGGGTAGAAGGGAAGTTGTGGCTCTCCACAGAGTCCAGAACATTACATCATAGAAATGTGTTTTTTGTCAAGTTTGAAGTTTGAAAAGGAATTCAACCTGATGAGAGCCATGCAAGTCACCGTACCCTGGATTCCCCTTGGTGTCTAGTCTTCAAAAAAGTACAGGTTTGCTACGTTTCTCCAGACAGAGCTAGGACCCAAATTTCACAGCTACCCATCTTGCAAAAAAGGGTCAGTCTTGAGTGAAAATAATGTTATGTATCCATGTTGCTTTTCGGGTACTCGGCCTACCCACACAAGTGAGGTACCATTCCTATCTGTAGACATGTGGGATCATAGAATAGTAGAACATTAGTTATTACCAATTGCATTTCTCTGCATTTTTGCTTCCCAAATGTAAGTTGGTGTGTAAGAAAGAAGACATTTTGGAAAATACCCTCTAAATCTTATACTAGTACGGGTACCCTCACATTCAGAGATGTACAAATAACTGCTGCTCCTAAACTCTGCATCTTATGCCCATTTCAGAAATACATAGGTATCCTCAATACCTATGTTTCATTCTAAAGCAGTGGTTGTTAAACTGTGGCCCGGGGACCTTTGGGGTTCCACAAAACCTACACAGGAGGGTCCATGACTGCTTAGAAAATTAAATAATATTAACAGATTATTTGAGTGTATATAAATGAAGAAACAAAATGTACAATTGAAAATGTTATAACATTCTGTAATTGTGAAGGAATTTGAAATTGGAGGCTCAAAATGAAGTATATATCCTCAGATTGATTTGTGATAGTAGTGGAAGTGCACCAAACAATATACTATGGATTCTTTTTTTAACACTTTATTCTCAGCTGCTCAACACATATGCATACAGTGATATACAAATACATATAATATATACTATGGATGATGCACTTTAGAAAAGCGTCACCATTCCAATTAAAATAACATTGAGATTTTTTTTACAGTTCTTTGTGAATGTAATCACATATCTTATCATTTGTTTATTTGTTTGATGAAGGCTCATTTCTGTATTTATTCTGTATTTTTTGCCATTCAAATGATCAAAAATGCTTAGGCTGGGGTCCCCAGCTTCCAGCAGTTACTCAGTGGGGTGTCCCCGGATTCCAATAATGATTCAGTGGGGGCATGTGCATTCCAAAAGTGATTAAGTGAGGGCCACAGAAGTCAAAAGGTTAAGAACCACTGCTCCAGTTATTTCACCTTATGAACTGGTCTAAACTCGGTACACAATGAAAAACCATTGTTTGGTGCATTTCAGTTGTTGGCTCTGGGTACCTTGGGTTCTTGGAGAACCTACAAACCCTATATATCTCCACAACCAGTAGGGTCTAGTGGACATAATGGTACATTATTTTTTGTAATTCTGCCATTGTGATAAAAGTTACAAATAAAAACATTGTCACAAATGGCTATTTTTTCCTACTCATTTTCTATATTTCTTTATTTCAACAGTTAGTTTTTTTCAGAGAACCTTGAGTGATCTATACAAATGACCCCTTACTGAATTCACAATTGTATCTACTTTTCAAATATCTATAGCTTTCCTGGATCACCCTTTGGTGTCACACTAGTTTCCACCACAAATTGGAAGTAGGTTGAGAGCACAAGAAATGGGAAAATTGCCTACCTCTTTGAAAAATGCCAAAATTACGGTAAAAGGTTTTTGTATTTTTATTCAGCTCTGCATGTTCCTGAAAGTTGGGAAGATGGTAACTTTAGCACAGCAAGCTGTCCGTTTTTAGAAATAAAAGACCCTCTTATCCAGAGCATTTTCCACCCTATTTTTCCCTAAAAACTTAAAATGTTGCTATTTTTTGCGTCTTTTCTCTGTTTACTCCAGGGCAGTCCACAAATCATGGGCACTATTAGAACCACATAATGTTCGGGGGGAAAAGGATGTAAATTTGGTTTGGATACCTTAAAAAAGGACTCAGCATTAAGAGGTGTTGGGGGTATGCAGGCCCAGACATGAAAAGGGTTCAAGGGGAGGACATGCAGAATTGAAACTTTACATGTCCTGACAGTGAAAAATCTAAATTGTCGTTTTTCACTGCAGGAAGGCTGGTAGTCCTAACATGGGTTTCACTATCCCACGCGCTAAATGCTAGCTTCCATTTGGGACCACCGAATATAGTGCTTCAAAGTATCAGATTAATTGTTACATTAAACATGACTTATTGCTGAAGTCAGATTTAAAGTGCCTTTTTTCAATAGGTGACTTTAGAAAGTCACCAGTTTCTTGCCGCAATCGTGTAGTAACAGTTTCTTGTTGACTACAGCAATTGCCACCTCAGACAGCCTGCTGGCCTCCTGCTAACAGAACAGGTGTGAAGCAGTACCAGGAAGGGGAACAAAGGGTCTGCTGGAGGGAGGAGGTGTGGCCTCTTCCTTCTAGGATGGCCCTGCTGTCGTGGCCGCAGATTGCCAACCTTCAGAGAGGTAATCATGAGTCACACCTTAGCTTGCCAGATCCTTTGTGTAGGTAGACAGTCTGGCATCTCCTTCAGAGGGGGAAAACCCTTTACAGAATTGGTTTTCCAGGATGGTTGGCTAATTAGACTAGATAGACCTCAGGGGTGTGCCTATTGCTTTGTCCCAGGGAAGAAGTGTCCCAACAGCTTGGATTTGGGCACGAAGATGCACAGCAGGATTGTTTAGTGCCACCTCTGCAGGAAATAATGTAAAAGTGAGTAGGGTGGCCCATTGGTAATTGTTCCCCCCATTGGCTAGTGAGTCCTCCCATCCCGTTGTCTTGAACTTAGCATAAAAGTGGCACCACTGGCTCCCAGCCTCAGAACACTGCTGGTGTCCAGCTGAGCCAGTTCCCCCTGGACTCTACTGGTGTAGCTGAGAGATCGAGTCCTAACCCCCATTAGGTCCCTCCCAGGTCCTGAACTCTTGGCTAGTGCTAGAGTGTTTTTCTTCTTACCACAGGACTGTACCTTGTGAGTCAAAGCCAAGCATAATGGTTTCGAAGCCCAGAGTCCGAGGTTCATAGAGTAAAGCTATTTGTCAGTTTGTAGTTAGCCTCGAAGAGAACCAAAGCTTTCACTGGATCACTGGACTTCGCAGAACTGTTGGCATCGAACGTAAGGCCGAACTTCAGCTTCAGAGGACCTTGCCGACCTCCCGGTTGATGAGAAATAGAACCAGAAAAGTTACTAAGTTTGATGGTAAAATCTTGACTGGGACCAACCCAGTGCCTTCATGTGACTCCAACTCTCATCGCAGTTGGCCTGAAACTTTGATTATGCCCAGAACCCTTGCGTTCCAGGCTTATAAACTACCACTAAGAGTAAAAAGCTCTATTTTACAAACGTTAAAACAATTTCCAAACTTTTTGGAGTGAAAGGTAATGATTTATAAACAAAAGCTTCAAAAATGGTTCCCCCCCATCTGATTTTTGTTATTTTTGTGTCCAGTGGAAGAGAAAAATATACTCTTATGTTATAAATTGGAGTGGGATTTTGATTGCGTTGTGTCTCTTATTAAATGCTCTGGTAGTGATAAATACTGTATGCTTGTTTTCCTTTGAGTTAAGCTTAACTGCTCTATGCCACATCTACTGAGGACTGAGCTAAGGTTTTATTTAAATAACCCTAACCTGACCTAATATGGAATAGCGACATTATTACCTGGAGAGGTCTCGCAACCTCCCCAACTAATAATCCAGTTTTTCTGACAGTGTTCATCTACAAAAGACCTTGATACCAACATAATGAGTGATGTAATATGTGATGTCATCAGCAGTGCATTGCACGCGCAAGTTATAGTGAGTCCGACTAACTATAACGTGGGAATTTCAATGGTTTTATATCAGTAAAATTTCCAGCTAACTATAACTGGTGTGAAACCTATGGTTTTTTCAGTGAATTTAATAGGTTTTTTAAATGCTAATTCCTAACTATAACTGGTGTGAAACCTATGGTTTTTTTCAGTGAATATATATATATATATATATATATATAATGTTTTTATATATATGTTTTTATATATATATATATATTTTTATATATATATATATATATATGTTTTTATATATATATATATGTTTTTATATATACTTTTTATATATCTTCCGGGGTCCCCACACATGGGCGGGAATTTTCAAGTGCTTATGACTTTGATGAGGATACCCTGGAAGAGAACTAGGATTACAGGTAAGTAATTTATCCTTCTCCAAACTTGCTAGTGTGAGATACGTACCGAGAAGCAGCTTCAAAATTATCCACTTGTTCTTGTCTACCTTGAACTTTGGCATTTAACTTCTGTCTCTCCAGCACCATGTTCATTCTTGGTCCAAGATGCATTTCCAGCATTGGAATAGTCAGTTCATAAGCATCATATACTTCTCCATCACCTCCTTCTACAGGTATCCCTGGGCTATTCTCATAGTTGTTCCATCTCTTGAATTTTCATTTACCTGAATGGGGTGGGGGGTAACATGTTTGCTGCTATCACTCTAACACAGAAAATTAAAACAACAATCTAACTTATTAGGCTAACATAAGTTAAAATACTAATTTAAGTTTTTTTGCTTATTGCGTATAGAAAAAGCCAAGTAATAAAAATTGTTATAGTAGGCAGTTGATCCCTCTATATGATTTGTCCCCTTTGTTTCACTCCTCCTCCTCACCGGAGGTATTTAAATAAATCACCCTTCAGTTTTTCTGTAATGTTTCCCCACCACATGAACATCTCCAGATATTATCCTCTACATTAAAACAAGGTGCAGAGACCTAGTATGGGAATCCAGAGAAGCTGCTCCATTTGGGTGGGATATTCCAACTCCTCCCTGGCTCTTCCCCTACTATCAGGACTATCAGGATCGCTTAGGTTGAGGCGGGTGTCAGTAATTCCAGGCTTTTAAACAGGTCTATGAGGGAGAATTAAAAATTTCCTAGCTAACGTAACGGAAAGTTTCAATTCTATAAAGGACTCGGAGGCGAGGATTATGTCTTCTTTCTTCACTTTATTGGCACAAAGAGACAAGAATAAACACCACAAGACTACATTTCCCATGATCCAAAGGGAAAGGGTAGTCGAAACAAAACATTGTTTCAACCAATCAAAACAAGTGATAATGTCCAATCACTGTCGTCCAGCCTCTCTATGGCCTCTGTCTAGTGTCCTTTCCTTCTCTTTCGAAGCGCGAAGACCGCCCAAACATCCTCTTCAGTTGTCCTGTTTATTGGAATCCGAACCTGAAAAGATCAGAGAGGGCATTACTGGAGGAACAAAAAAGGAAAGAATTCCGCTGCACTCCTGGGTTATCAAAATACTAGTTGCAATAGTGTAGAAAGAAAGTTAAGTCTTTTAGGGTGCTCAGGGTAAAGCCCTTACTGTCCGGGAAGGGCAGACGTGAAAAGCACAAACGGAACCTTGTAGGCACAAGGTGGGGAACCTGAGCACGCCTGTATGCTATAATGAGCACAAAGTAATCCAAAGTTGAACTGCAGAAAAGTTTTATTCACTTTTTTCAATTATATGAATCTCTTCATGTTAATGTTCAAAATATTCCACAAATGGTCAGAACTGAAGATCGTATTTTCATTTTGTATGATTTTTCCAAAGATGATCAAATTCAATATGGTGACATGACTACATATATCCTCACCCCGATGCATTTCGAGCCGGGGGCTCTTCGTCAGGGGGTATACACTGTAAATAAGTAGAGGAAAGTAGTGTAAGTCAGGAGCCGGAGGTGAGTGTCTACTAACAAATATGAAAGAGGGAAATATGCACATGCACAACGCTATGGTCATGCATTAAATGAACCTAATTGGAAGATGGGTGATTGTGAATAAGGATGGGCGCATGCTGCAGGCAAGTGATGCGAAGAAATAAAAATAAAAAGTGTGAATTAAAAGAAATGGTCGTGGAGTGTTCTAGTAAAAAGTTTGAAAAGTCCACGTTATCGAGCGTGCACAGAAATACGAGGGTGTAAAAGAGGGTGAATGACCGATCGTTAGTACACAGTGAAAACGGAGCCACCGTTATCGAAGGTGCATATAAGTATTACCAAACCTTAAGACCCTCCGATAAACCCTGCGTCTAGATGTAAAAGAATGAGTCTCTGCACCCGTGCAGACTTACCGAGGAAACATGCAATCAGCGTCCTCAAAGTGAAACGGCGACACAGACGCCAGAACCCGCGGGTGAAACGGTCCCGAAAAGACGCGATGGTGTTTGAAATAGTGCGAGCAATGAAAGACGGACTGTGTGGTGGTGCCGTGTAGGTAGACACTAAGGAAGGACTAGGGTAAACAAACTTCCCGGGGAAATGAATGGACTAGGTCAAAAGCGGAGGGGGTGTACAGAGTAAAAATGCCTAAAACAGCCGGTATCGCAGGAATAAAAAGGAAACTCGGCAATGTAATAAACGGGAAATGCAAAAAAATTGGAGTAAAAAAGAAAAGAACACAGTGTTAAGTGTCAGTAAAAGTGGGAAATTAAAATTAGCATAGAAATAGGAAAAGAAAAAATTGATATAGAAAAAGAATCAAATGAGATGGAACCAGTACATGGAAAGAGGTTAGATGAATACACAAACTTTACATGCCTCAAAAGGTAAAAGCATGCGCAAAAGTGAAATCACCCAGCGAACAACAGATAATCAGTATACATTCATCGTGTCAAAGGAAGCTACTATACTCCAGGCGTTCATTGAGTCCTTGTGGCACGATCGTTCTCAATTTGAAAATCCAAAATAGTTCTCTTTGTAGTAGATATTTTTTAGGGTCTATGCCCTCTGGTTTAGGTACAGTTTCCAGAACCAAGAAACAAATTTGGCTGTTCGAGTGTTTTTCTTGCGTGAAATGTGCAGATACGCATGATTTGAGGTTGCCATTTCTGATGTTACTTCTGTGTTCGTTTAGGCGTGTTTTAATCTTGCGCTCCGTTTTACCAACGTATGAAAGTCCGCATGGACATTTTAGAAGATACACCACGTTGGTAGAGTCACAGGTGGCATTGGTTCTCAATGAGATTTGTTTACCAGAACTGGAATGGCTGATGCTTGTCCCTGGGATAATGTTATGGCAATTTTGGCAATTGTGGCACGGAATGGTTCCTTTGAATGTAGTTGGTTCAATGTTACATGGTTTGATCAAAGACCGTAAATTTCTAGAGCGTTGGTATGCAAATATTGGCATGTCATTGAAAACACAGTTGAAATCTGGCTCTAGTTGTAACATTTGCCAGTGGGTTTTGATAGTTTTTTTGATCAAGTGACTTTTGGTAGTAAATTTAGATACAAACACATTAGGTTGTGTGTCCGGATTTGTTCTTGCTCTGGGTTGCAATAGTGTTGACCGGGCCAGTGTGGTGACACGTTGGTATGCAGTACTGATAATCCTTTGTGGATATCCTCTTTTGGCAAATTTTTTCATGATAATAGTACTGTCCTGTATGAATGCATCTTCAGTGGAAGCTATTCTTTTGGCTCTTAAAAGTTGTGAGTATGGTAGATAAGACTTGAGACTGGGTTGGTGAAAACTGGAATAGTGTAGATAGTTGTAGCGATCAGTGGGTTTTGTATATACTGATGTTTGAAGTTTATGGTCTTTCATAGTGATGTTAACATCCAAGAAGGTGATATTGGAACTACTGTACTGATGGGTGAACTGGATTCTTTCATTGATGTTGTTCAAGTTCGTAATGGCGAAGGTTAGTTGTTCTTCCGTGCCTGTCCAGATTTCAAAAATATCGTCAATGTAACGGTAGTAGGTTTGAAGATGATTTTTCCAATGAGGAGTAGAAAGAATGTGTTCATTTTCAAAATCCTGCATGAAAAGATTGGCGTATGCCGGAGCGGCACAGTTGCCCATGGCTACTCCGGATAGTTGGCTGTAGTATTTGTTATTGTATCTGAAGTAGCTGTGCATGAGGGTGAATTCGATGAGTTCCATCAAGAAGATTTGTAGGTTGAGTGGTTTATCCGTTTTAAGCAAAGCCGCCTCTGCAGCCTGTATTCCTAGATTGTGCGGAATGGAGGTGTAAAGTGAATTTACATCAATAGTGCACAACAGAGTGGGTGTGTTTGGATCAATGATGACTTGACTGAGTTTGGCTAGGAAGTCCGTGGTGTCTTGTAGGAAACTGGCCATGAGTTTCACAGATGGTTGTAAATGACGGTCAATGTAGGTCCCAATCGGTTCGTGGATAGAATTGATGGTGCTGACAATGGGTCTGAAGGGTGGTTTCGTCGGATGTTTGTGAATCTTGGGAATCATGTACAGATATGGAACACTGGGGTGGTTCTTGATGAGGTAGCTGCGGTCTTTGGTGGTAATGGTTCCATTAAGTACGGTTCTGTCAACGATTGCCTGGAGGATGGCTGCATACTCCTTTGTAGGGTCAGATTGAATTTCCATATATGTATTGGCCTCTTCAAGATGTTTTTGTACGCTGTCAAGGTAGAATTGGGAATCCATGATCACAAGGGATCCACCCTTGTCGGCGGGGCTAATCTTAATGGTATCGTTGGTAGCCAATTGTTTCAAAGCCATTCTTTCTTGTTTATTCAAATTTTGTTTGTGTCTCGTGGGCAGTTGGCGAATTTTGTCAAAATCTTTTTGTACCAATGCTTCAAATAGGTCCAAAGTTTTATGGCTCACTGGGGCCATGTAGGTACTTTTGGGACGTAAATCCAAGATTGTATGTTCCCCGGTGGTGGGGGGGTAGGACAAACATTTGAAAAAAAGTGGCGTAGACGTAAATTACGCGTGAATTTGTATAGGCTGGTTTGAATTTCAAGGTTATTCATGTTGTAAGTAGGAACAAACGACATCCCTTTCTGAAGAACCTTGTTTTGAGTAGAGGAAATAGTCGTGTTAGAAATGTTTATGATTAGGTTCTGTGGCTCCTCGTCGATTATGCTATGGGACGTGATTGCTCTCTGATATTTTGTTCTCCGGGATCTCCGGTTGCATCTGTGCCTACCCCTAAAAAAGGCACCGGTCCAGTGCTCGGTACTGTGCTTTAGCTCGTAGATGTCGTGCTCTGCGATGATTGACTGGCCGAAGCGCTTCCTTGTTGGTTTGCAGTTGAGTGGGGTGGTTGTCTAGCTTCTTGTCTGGGTTGTCGAAAGCGTGTTGAACCATCTGAGGAAGATGTGTCTCCATCAGTGGATTTGTTGTACTGAGCTCTTTGTTGGCGTCTAGCTGCGTAGATTTCGGCCTAGTTATACACCTCCCCAAGTTTATAATCTACGGTGTCCCGTTTAAATTTGCGTAATTTACGTTCATTTATTTCTTTGGTGTATTTTTCCAATTGAATGTTGATGTCTGTTAAAGTTTGTCCTAACTCTTCTCCCGTGAGTTTGGTGCTAAGTTCCTCTTTGTGTTGTTTTACCTCGGTGGTAAGGTCTTCTAACATTTTTGAAAGTTCTTCAACGATGAGTAGAATCAGATCAAGTGAACACTTGTTGAGTATCCCGTACCATCTTTCAGTGAATTTCATGTTATTCTTGCACAGCGTCGATTTTAGTGGAATGCGTAGACCTCTTGGTATTCGTGACACTTTGTGGTAGCGAATGAGTGTACTAGCGTGTAGGCGCTGGTTGATCTCCCTTTTGGCTGCATAAAGTAGTTGGCGTATGTTGGACTGTATTGATCCTGTACTGGAACTCACACATTCCGGTTCCTGAATTAAAGTGTAAATTCGTTCTGTGTCCTCTGATGAAAATTCAAAGGTGTCAGCTTTATTTGATGTCAAATTTGCAAGGTCGGCATACGACATGATTCAATAGGTGGGTGCCAAAGCGGATGGACAGAAATAATGTAGTAAAAAAGGAAAGAATTCTGCTGCACTCCTGGGTTATCAAAATACTAGTTGCAATAGTGTAGAAAGAAAGTTAAGTCTTTTAGGGTGCTCAGGGTAAAGCCCTTAATGTCCGGGAAGGGCAGACGTGAAAAGCACAAACGGAACCTTGTAGGCACAAGGTGGGGAACCTGAGCACGCCTGTATGCTATAATGAGCACAAAGTAATCCAAAGTTGAACTGCAGAAAAGTTTTATTCACTTTTTTCAATTATATGAATCTCTTCATGTTAATGTTCAAAATATTCCACAAATGGTCAGAACTGAAGATCATGTTTTCTTTCATTTTGTATGATTTTTCCAAAGATGATCAAATTCAATATGGTGACATGACTACATATATCCTCACCCCGATGCATTTCGAGCCGGGGGGCTCTTCGTCAGGGGGTATACACTGTAAATAAGTAGAGGAAAGTAGTGTAAGTCAGGAGCCGGAGGTGAGTGTCTACTAACAAATATGAAAGAGGGAAATATGCACATGCACAATGCTATGGTCATGCATTAAATGAACCTAATTGGAAGATGGGTGATTGTGAATAAGGATGGGCGCATGCTGCAGACAAGTGATGCGAAGAAATAAAAATAAAAAGTGTGAATTAAAAGAAATGGTCGTGGAGTGTTCTAGTAAAAAGTTTGAAAAGTCCACGTTATCGAGCGTGCACAGAAATACGAGGGTGTAAACGAGGGTGAATGACCGATCGTTAGTACACAGTGAAAACGGAGCCACCGTTATCGAAGGTGCATATAAGTATTACCAAACCTTAAGACCCTCCGATAAACCCTGCGTCTAGATTACTGGAGGAACAACACCATCACCTTAAAAGGAAAAGTGAGGTGAAGTCTCACATAAGAACATCAACCATCAGTACAGTGGTAATTCAACGTAAATGGATACTTACTACTGAACGGGGAGGGGACTCCTCCAGGAGCAATGGGCGGGATAATCCTCGCCTCCGAGTCCTTAATAGAATTGAAACTTTCCGTTACGTTAGTTAGGACATTTTTCATTCTATGTCAGGACTGGAGGTGAGGATTATGCTTGTTCAAAGCTTGCCCACAACCAACTGAGCCAAGTTAAATATTGGCTTGAAGTAGAACCTCTTAGAAGTGGAGTCAGACGACCAATCAGCCGCATTGAGTATATCTTCCCGGCGGGCACCCAAGCCAAACGCCTTGGAAGCCATGGCACCTCTTGCCGAGTGGGCTCCAAACTGAGTGAGACTGATGCCTGCTTCCTGCATCACCCACCTAACCCATCTAGCGATGGTAGGAGATGACACTGCCTTGGAAGATTTCCGCAGTGCAATCAAGAGTTGTCTTTCCCCTGGAGGCCGAAATTCCTCTGTCATCTCCTCATAAGCCTTAAGACAGCGAACCACGCAGAGCTTGGGAGAATCCGGGAATTCTGGGTAGGATATGACCCTAGTATGGCACTTAGTACGCCTGAGGAAGGTGAAAGTAATCCCATAAGGAGTAAACACACGACCCGTACTATCCAGGGCCCGAACATCCGAAACCCTCCTACAGGATACCAGACACAAGAGCATTGCTAATTTTGCAGACAATACTTTTCTGGAAAGAAACCGATTAGGTTGCCATGATAGAAAAAGGTTCAGAACCAGGTTAACATCCCATAACGCGGAATATCGCGGTTCCGGTGGCAGGGAAAGCCGAATGCCTCGCAAGAGTCTACAGACTGTTGGGTGCTCCCCTACCGGAGAGTCATTGACTGGAACATTACCACAGGAAATAGCTGATCTGAAGGTATTTATTGACCGATAGGCCAGACCGTTCGAGGCCAAATGGGCCAAATAATTCACCACATGGACCACGTCTGCGATGAAGGGATCGACACCCCGTTGCATACACAAACTGGACCATCTGCCCCAAGCGGATCTGTACCTCTTGACGGTACTGTCCACCCAAGCCTTGGAGATGAGGATTTCAGCCTCTCACGAAAGGCCTGAGTTTTGCCATTTGCCCCGGAAATCCTCCATGCCATGAGAAACAACAAGCTCGTTGTTACTAGCGGGTGAGGAGCTCCGTTCGGGTCCATCAGTAGAGCAGGAAACTGGGGGAGTAGGATTGGAAAATCCCAAGAAATTTCCAGAAGAACCGCAAACCAAACTTGAGACCTCCAGTGCAGAGTGACTAGGACCCCTTTCCACGCCCCAGTCCTAGAGAAAGGCGTCTGTGGCTACCGCCAGAGGGTCCGGCCTCCAACTGCAAAATCTAAGGAGTTGGTGGTCTAGCCTGGAGGCAAAAAGGTCCATTCTGAACAGACCCCAATGGTCGTGGAGGGATGAAAAGACCTCCTGATTCAGTTTCCTCAGGCTGGAATCCCTGAAGTGACGAGAATGGAAGTCTGCTGTCACATTGTCCCAACCCGTAAGATACTCTGCCGTCACCAAGACCTGACTGTCCAGGCAATACTGCCAAAAATTTGCCGCAAGATCTGGAAGAGCTTTCGACCTGGTGCCTCCCAGGTGATTTATAGAGCGGACTGCTGAGACGTTGTCCATTTTTAAGAGAACGCAAGACTGCACCGAATCTTTCGTCCAGCACCGCATGGCGAAAGAACCCGCAAGGAGTTCCAGACAGTTTATATGTAACTAGCAGCCCGTCCAGACGTTGTCCGGGTATGAATTGCTGCCGGCCAGTTGTATATTGTTTTGTAGGATTTTGTTTTGATAGCATTTCTTATCTGTGACAGGCCTGTGAAACGCTCCGATTCACAGTGCACTGCTGATGCACTTAGAGTGCGCGTTCAGTAGTGTGTGAACTCGAGTTTCCCTACTTTATTTTTCCTTGCAATATAATATAGTGCGAACTCCACAACATGGCATGAGCACAATTTACATCACAGAAGAACACATTAATTTGTGGTAGGCACGGGGAGATAAAGCGATTTGCCTGGAATCACAGGATGTTGAGCTGATGCCGAGATTCGAACGTAGCTCCCCAGCTCTAAAGTTCGCAATTCTAGAACTTGTGGTGGGAGGTGTGTCTAAAAGTGTATGTCGGTGCTGGCCATCAATTAGAGAGACCTGTGCATTTTTCAGATGGGTGGTGAAAAAATATGAGTATGTTGCTGGAGATGTGGGCCGCTGTGCCACCAATGTTCTTACCGGGGAGGGAAAACACCCATTATTCCGCAACTTTCTTTCCGAATACCATCCCTCCGCATACTTTCATTACCAAAGTCCCATGACTCCGCAATGCCATTATAACGCATGGCATTACAATTTATATGCTTTTACCATGCATACATTTACCACGAAATTCGTTGTAAATGCATGAATGGTCAAAGCATGTTTTTTTTAATGTTTGGATAAGGTAAGTATGGGTATAGGGGTATATGTTTTGGGGTACTGAGGTATATGTTTTGGGGTGTTTGGGTATTTTAAGGGTTCAGATATAGTTTTGGGTTATGGGGTCCAGGGGTAGTTTTAGGGTTTAGGGATGTTATGTTATGTTATTAAAATATTTATTAAGCGCACTGTCACCGATTGGTTTCTTGGCGCTGCGATCAGCAGTAACTTAAACATAGATGAAGAGAATTGAGTTATATGAGAATTGAGAATAGGTATGGGTTTTGGGGTACAGGGGTATTTTTAGGGTTCAGGGCTAGGTTTGGGGTTTGGGGTATAGGGGTATTTTTAGGGTTCAGGGGTAGGTTTGAGTTTTGGGGTACAGGGGTATTTTAGGGTTCAGGGGTAGGTTTGGGTTTTGGGGTACAGGGTTATTTTTAGGGTTCAGGGCTAGGTTTGGGTTTTGGGGTTCAGGGGTATTTTAGGGTTCAGGGGTAGGTTTGGGGGTACAGTGGTATTTTTAGGGTTCAGGGCTAGGTTTGGGTTTTGGGGTACAGGGGTATTTTTAGGGTTCAGGGGTAGGTTTGGGTTTTGAGGTACAGGGGTATTTATAGGGTTCAGGGCTAGGTTTGGGTTTTGGGGTACAGAAGTATTTTTAGGGCTTAGGGATAGGTTTGGGTTTTGGGGTACAGGGTATATTTATAGGGTTAAGATAGGTTAGTGTTTAAGGGTGTTGGGGTATTTTAAGGAGTAAGGGTGGGTTATGATGATTATGGGGTGCAGGGGTATTTAAAGGGAGCAGGGTGGGATTAGCACACAATATGAGACATGGCATGAAGGGCGGAACGTACCCGCCCCCAGCGTTTGTCACGCCCCCAGCACACGCCCACAGCACAACGCAGACACCCCTACAAGGGACTACTTTGCTGGCACGGTTCTTTTACCTTTTAAATGTATATGATGGGCGTCTGCATAGCCTATGTCCTTCTGCTGCAACTGCCCTTTCCAACGCTGTATTGGGTGTTGTGATTGGTGCTGTGGTTCCTGAGATTACCCGCCTCAAAGGTTTGGGCTCTCTCTTTATTATATTAGTATAGATTTCTGTTCTCCGCAAGACCACAATCCTCCCGTAGAAAGGCTTCCGCAGCGCGCTCCCCAACCTAGCCTGCTGGCATCTGTCTCTATGACGAGGTCTGGAGCCGACCCGAAGATCGCACTGCCGTTCCAAGAGCCCATATGATCCAGCTACCAAAGGATTTCTGCCTTGGCGTCGGCAGACAAATCCACCTTGTGTGAATAAGGATAGCCTTTCCGAAGAAAGTATGCCTTGAGGCGCTGCAGGGCCCTGTGGTGAAGAGGGCCCCCGAAAATGGTCTGGATCGAGGACGACAGAAACCCAACCACACATGCCAGTTGCCACAGGGAAGCCTGCTGCTTGGCGAGGACTTACTGTAACTCGTGTCGAAGCTTTGCCTCTTTCCTGGCTGGTATGCTGAGGGTGGAGGATAAAGAGTCGATGAAGAACCCCAAGAATGTACTCGACTGGGTTGGATGTAACAGCGAATTCTTCTTGTTGATTTCGAAGCCCAGGTCTTGGAGCAGAGTCACTGCCATCCGAAGATGTTCTGTCAACTGACGGGGACATGAGGCCATCAGGAGGAGATCGTCTAGATACACAATCATCCTGACTATCCCGGGCTCTCAGGAATTCCACCGCCGGCCTGAGCACCTTGGTGAAACACCAGGGCACCGAAGAGAGACCGAGAGGTAGAGCTGTGAACTCGAACACCTGCTGCCGCCAAAGGATTTAGAGGAAACGGCGATGGGGCAAGACGCTCGGGACCACCAGGTAAGCATCCTTGAGGTCCAGGTGGACCATCCAATAGGAAGGACGAAGAACGTCCCGCAGGAGGTGGATGCCCTCAATTTTGAAATGGCGGTATACCAGCCATTTGTTGAAGTCGCTCAGGTTGATCACCGGCCTCTTGCCGCCATCTGTCTTGTCGACCAAAAATATATTGCTGAGAAAACTCTGAGGATGAAACGACGTGGGGAAAATGGCTCCCTTGTGGCGGAGAGAGGAAACCTCCTCGTCCACTAGGGACGCATCCTGGGCTGAAAAATGAATGGGACGCGGCGCCATCTTTTGGATGGGGAAACCCCACAAACTCTATATGAAAATCCCTCACTGTCTGCAGAACCCAAGCATCCCTGGTAATGGCTAGCAAGGCTTGGAAACAAGTTGCCAACTGTCCCCCTATGCCTTGAGGGGAAAAAGGGTGAACACTCACCGGAATTGGAGTTAGACGCTCCTGCTCTGAATCCTCTGCCTGTTCCACGCCGTCCACGCGCTGGGTAGAAATGGCCAAACTTGGACTGGTCTTGGTAGGTCCCGGAGCCTCTTTGGTTGGTCTGCTGGTGTTGACGACCGGTCGAGAGGCCCCTTCCTCGACCCGCCCCCTGAAAAACATGAGGGAACACCTTTTTAATGGTCGACTGAGCCCTATCCAGGGATGTAAAAGTATTTACACATTTCCTTAATTCCTTTATAAAGGGCTCCCCAAACAATCCACCTTGAGGGATGGTGCGGCCTCCGAATCAGCTAGGTCTCCTAGTTCCGGATCGATCTTAATCAGGAGGGACCGGTGGTGCTCAGTGGAGAGAGCACAATTACCGTTTCCCAGAAAAATCACAACCCTCTGCGCCCACCCCGACAGAGTCTCAGGGGAGATGAGGGAACCCGATGCCTTGGCCTCTTTGGCCATGTACAGAATCTTGGTGGTAGGCCCTAGGGCGTCCAGGAGTTTATCCTGGCACGCCCTCCAGGATCTATCAATGCCTTTTTGGGGGTCCCTTATAAATTTCTGAAGGAATGTCGACATTCTGGGGCCAATTTCGGGTGTGAGCGCCACTTTTCCCTCCAAGGGGGGGGCGGGGACACTCCGCCCGAAGGCAGTTACGGGCCTCCTTCTCTAGAGGGCGCAGTATATGTTCCGCAACATACGTGGCCATTTTCTCCGATGGGGACCACTCAGAAGGGAGTGGGGATGCACAATTTCATTCGGATCCAGCATATCAGATGCCGGGGTGACCGCCTGCACATCTTGGGAAGGGCAAGATGGTATCCAGGGTCTAGACGGGCTGGGCACAGGGTCGGGGTCACCCGAGGGACTAGGCTGGGCCGGTGGGAGGGCAGGAGTGGAAGTTCCTGGGGTAATGCAAGAACCTGCAGGCTGACTATCCAGGAAGGCCTTTTTTCAACGCTCAAAAGCGTCGAAATCCACACCAGGTTTTCTGGGGCGTTTGGCCGGTGGGGAAGTTGCAGGTAGACGTGGAAGGTGCTTGGGAGGGGGCCCCAACTCTATGCTCCAGGCGTCCAAATGCCTGTTCAATCTGGCAAAGCCTGTTTTCAAGAGGAGAAATGGCTAGGTCTACTGCCTTATAGATAGAGGTGTCAACCGCCTCGTAAAAAGCATTCCCCCCTCCCCCCCAAGGCTTATCTGCCAAGGGGTGGTCCTCCTCCTGGTATTCATCATAATACTCCATTATAAATTGATTAGGAATGCCCCAAAAATAAGAGCAAAATGGTCCCTGGTCTAGGGAAAAAATGTAGTACTGCACTGTGTGTCAGTGGGAATTTTATGGTTGCCAAGATCACAATTCACGGGGTACGAGCCCCTGGGGACTTCTGCTGGACAAGCAATCAGAATCACACAACCGTCCCCCCACAGTGAACCACTTTGGTCTGGGAAAAGTCCCCTTCTTGTGGCCCAAAGGCCGATACCTGACCTCAAAGAGGCGTCGAGAGGGAGATACAGACTCGTTCCTCAATGGGCTATGAAGGAACTGAGCGTGAATGAGATAATCATCAACAACACTTCCAAAAACCGAAGACGTTGCCGCTACAACCAGCAAAGGCGTTCGCCTCAGACCAGGTCCTGACTGAAAGTCGCGCGCGCTCCCCGCACTGCCATGGAGGTTGCGGCGGCGCGGCGCGGCGTGACTTGAACTGTGACTTCCTGCGGCGGGAGGCCGTCAGGACGAACCCAGCAGCACGCCGTGTAGGGACGGCTGGCCGTCCCCATGGGGGTAAAGTAAAAAACAACACGGGCGCCGAGAGGCGCTGAGACACAACAAAGCGAGGCGGCGCTCTTAGAATACGAAACGCACCCGCCCTCGCGATACAACGTTACCGAAAGCAAACAAAGCGGGCGACGCGCTGAGGCAAAGCCGCTTAACATTAAAGCGTGAAGCGCTCGCAATCAAGACCTAGCATTCGAGTATAGGCTAAACCAAGCAGTACATTGCAGAGCATGAAGCACTCACATGAAACACAGCATTCAAATATAAAATCCAAACCAGACAAAGCACAAAGCAGTTAAAACTGAAGAGCATTTATCTGCGGCGTAGCAGCGAAAAAAGATGAGGAAAGGACACTAGAAAGAGACTATAGAGAGGCTGGACGACAGTGATTGGACATTATTACTTGTTCTGATTGGTTGAAAACAATGTTTTGTTTCGACTACCCTTTCCCTTTGGATCATGGGAAATGTAGTCTTGTGTTGTTTCTTCTTGCTGCTATGTGCCAATAAAGTGAAGAAAGAAGGCATAATCCTCGCCTCCAGTTCTGACATAGAATCAACAGTGCCAAAATACACTTGGGACACATTTGACACAATTGTCAGGCATGCATTCCTCACACCAGCCGGCCATCATCTAGGCATTCTTTGCACTGCAGCGCCATGTTCTCTCCAGCATAGAGCGGGTGAATACTCTTCCAACTCCACAAGTAGCTTTACTCAGAGGGTCTCCACCTTTTTGCATATCATCAGCTCTCCCTTGTGCTGGCTCAGAGTAAGGGATAAACAAAGGTGGCCATTTTGCGCATATATCACCCCACTCTTAGAAATGTTTAGAAACATTTAAAAACCTTTTACAATAATGACAGTAGCTTATCTCGATATAAGAACAGTTGTTGTTGGTAATCTTTTCACCAACTTGTTAACTCCTGAGTGAAGTGGTTTCTTTTTTCCTTCAAGGAACCTCTGACATGAGTTAACTCTTAGCTTCTAAAAACATGCCTAATCTTTATTTTCTCGTTCATTAACACTGAACCCTCCCCCATCCGTCTGCTTGAACTGACTCCAGGGAACCCAAATTTAACAAACAACGTCATGTCAATCCATCAATTTGTCAAATGTATTTCATTCGGAACTCATTTTGTAGTGACTGATTAACTAACTTTAAAGAGCAGCATTACCTTGGGCACTCTCATTGGTCTACTCCGCATTAGGGGTTAACGGTGCATCAGTTCCCTACACAGATACCTGTCCATTTTGAGCGAATGATAGACACAAGCAGCTTGACAAAGGTTAGGTGATTGTTTTTTTCTTTTTTGTGTGGTGTGTATGTGGTGTAAACAGCACTCCCCCAAAACGGTTCCATCCTGCCAACAACACAACTCGACATAAGTTGAATAATACACTTGAGCTTGCAAAGCCCTCATCTATGACTTGAAGCATCAAGAACTAATATATGACATTCTAACAGTTTAGCCGTAGCCTAATGCAAAGTGTATATTTATCTTTCAGAAACCCACCCATAGAACAAGAATTAATGCTAACGGGCACCTGAAATTATCTTCAATCACACTGCTCAGAATATAGACTCCAACCACATTTCCTCCTTAATGCTTTTGTGCTAGGTTCATCTCCTACGACATTATGCTTTCCTGAGAGCCAGTACAGTCGCCCGCATCACATCTATCCGCCACAAGCCCGCCGTAGACGACTTGGGCCACCAAGCGTGCAGTGATCACTTCACAGACTTCCTTTTCCTTCACTAACCTCTTACTTAGTGATTGTTTAAAAGCTTATGTATTCATTTTAATGTCTATGGGGGATTAAATCGCATCTGTTTGTACTTATTATTGTTGGTGTGAACTTTATTGGAGATGAGCTTTTGAAATAGCTTTAAATAACACTTTCCTGGGCCTCGAACTTCATTCATCAACAACGTGGTGTCCAAATGTGTTCTTGTCCAT